>NC_051431.1:28293340-28296109 GCF_001649575.2 Kryptolebias marmoratus | reverse complement strand
TAATCATCAAAATTAAACGAAATAAACATTTGAAATATATGAGTTTGTATGTAATGTATGAATATAATATACAAGTTTCACTTTTTAAATGGAATTACTGAAATCAATCTACTTTTTCATGATATTCTAATTTTATGACCAGCACCTGTACATTCTTCATAGCCAGCCTGAGGCTCATGAGGACCAAGCAGCTGCTTAGAGCCTCCATACCTGTAGGGTTCCTTCCAAAAGCACTTGAATATTGACATTAAACAAAGTGACACATGGTTTCATTTACATTTATGATAATCGGAATGATAATAGTGATAAAAAAAATGTTAATTTACTAATGTGTGTTTTTTGTGTTTGAAATGGATCGCAATTCATGACCTGTAATCATTTGTTATTAGATCTTAAAAAGTAGTTGTCAGTTTTTGAGGTTCCTTAAACACAAAACAAAGAAGACATTGACCCATTCTCCCCAACTCTGCAGCTGTAAATAAGCTGTAAAACTGAACCCTACTCTCAGATTGAATGAGTCAGAGAAATCAGACTTCCTTCTCAGTTATTCACAGTGGTTACCATCAGCACACAGGACACTTCTACACAGTCTGTTTTTTGTTTTGTTTTGTTTTGTTTTTGTGACTGTTTAGTTGATTTATTTTGTCTGTTCCCTTTTCAGGGGTCTCCACAGCGAGTCATCCTCCTCCATCTAACAGTCTTCTGTGTCCTCTGTCCTCTACCTCCATGTCCTCTCTAACAGCATCCATACATCTCCTCTTTGTCTTTTTCCTGGCAGCTGCATCTCTAACATCCTTCCACCAATATACCCACTGTCCCTCCTCTGCACATGTCCAAACCATCTCAGTCTGGCCTCTCTAACTTTATCTCGCAGTCGTTAAACTTGTGCTGGACCTCTGATGACCTCATTCCTAATCCTATCCATGATCGTCCCTCCCAAAGAGAACCTCAACATCTTTAGCTCTGCCACTTCCAGTTCTGTCTCCTGTCTTTTTGTCCGTCCCACTGTCTCCAAACCATACAACATAGTTGCTCTCACCACTGTCTGTAAACCTTTCCTTTGACCTTTGCTGCCACCTTTTTGTCACAAATCACTCCTGAAACTTTTCTCCATCCACTCCATCCTGCCTGGAATCTCTTCTTCACCTCTTTATCACACTACAGGCTAACTAGAAAACATACAATCAAACATTATTGTATGTTGTCTAAAGTGTGAGAAAGTGCTGACTGGTATTCTGTCTCTGAAAAAGACATAAGCTTCAGAGATCTGAAAATGTATATTTTATAATACTTAATTATAATAATCTGTTCCAAAATAATTTAAGCATTTAACTGCTTTTTCTGTTACTATTGTTTTCAACTTTTTTATTTATTTATTTGTTTCACACATTTTCAAATAATCAACACACGACAGCCATACATAAATGCATATAAAGCAACCATTTCCCAAATCCACATGGAAAAAAATAGAAAAGTACATCAATACTGATATTAACATTAAACTAAATACCACACATACTTCACAGGACAGGAAGGCTGAAAGTTCAAGAATTTGCTTATTTCACCTACTCTTTTTTTCTTTGTATTGTACATATCCTCAAAATTCTACTTCAAAACAATGTGAAAAATGTAACATTTTTATTTTACATATTTTTAATTTCTATTTACAGGAAATATATTTTGAGAAGATAAACAAACAGACAAAATCCTAAAACAACATTTTTACCTCAGCCTTATAGAGAATATTGATATTTCTCTAAAATAGCATTTAAAATTGCAGAGATTATCATGTTTTCATTTCATCATCATCAAAACAATTCTTCAACTTCACTCCTGTAGCTGATGCACATCTTGTATGAAATTACTTTTAATCGTTACCATCTTAAACACAGTTTCCTCTGAGTTCAGACTTGTACTTTTTGATTTGGAACATCTTCTGGTCACAGTCAGGAAGAGACGTGCCTCTCTCTGAGGACATTTATCCATTTTAACGAATCACACACCTGCTGCCTAAAGTTGAGCTGAAGCACTATTCTTCATTGGACCATTTTATGTCACTTGGTGATGTTTGGCTTCCAGCCCTCCTCTGTACATTTTTGCAAACTGTTCTTGTTAACTTTGAGAAACATTTTTTTTTACTAATTTGAGAATTTACTTGAGTTCCTCCTTGTTCTCTGTAGCATGACTGATTCATCCATCCCTAGTGGAAACTCTGTGGGTTTTCTGCCATTCAATAACAAAAAAGAATGACCTACCTACCAAGAAAAAAAGAAATCAGCTCAACACACACACCTGGAATCATCCTACCTGTCCACTTCTCTTATCACTCATGTGCACCACTCTCCACCTTGTCCTTCATCTCCCCGGACAACCGGAACTCACCTCCTCTAGAAACCTGGAAAAATGTGTAAAATAATTTATCATGAAAAATTAATATTCTGGAAAATACTCACTCAAAGAGATTATCATAAACACATATTACCATTCCCTGCAGACTACTCCATCCAGAATACCTGGAACTACTTTCCTACCTCTTCCTAATAAAACTCTAAAACCTTCAATGCGGTATTGTCTATGTAATGAAAAAACTTGGATCATGTCATTGTAATTTAATATCCAATAATTGAAAAATTTAATTTGTTAACATTAAACATTAAAGTGTATATATATATATATATATATATATATATACACTCCTGATCAAAATCTTAAGACCAGTCAAAAAATTGCAAGAATTTGCATTTTGCACTATTGGATCTTAAGAAGGTT
>NC_051431.1:28286232-28289512 GCF_001649575.2 Kryptolebias marmoratus | reverse complement strand
CCCCCAAACTGGAGCAGTGGCTACAACAGATCCCAGGAACAACATCAGACATCTCAGTCCAGAAATGTGCAGTTCTAGGCACAGCCAATATGCTGCGCAGAACCCTCAAGCTCCCAGGCCTCTGGTAGAGGACCCGAGCTCAGAGGATGAAACAAAGACCACCTGCAGAGGGTGAGAAGGGGATTTATTTATATATATATATATATATATATATATAATATCAGCACTATCTGTGTCCGTATGCTGATCCTTATCTTTACCTGAGCAAATATATTTGTATCATCAGCAATAAAGACACATTTTAATAACTTTAATATATGACAGATATCAATAATATACCAAATAAACAGTTTTGGACCTAGTATGGCACCCTGTGGGACCCCACGTCATCTTCAACAAGTCAGATTTCCTATTATTTAATTGAACATACTGGAATCTGTTATTAAGATACAATAATTAAATTGTGCACTACCCGTCTAATGCCATATTATTCTACTTTTTCATTCAGAGTCTATGGTATTGACCATAGACCATGTTGTCAAATTTATGAACACTCCCATTATCTAATCCTCCTCCCGCACATCTTACTAATGTCTCTCTGTTCTTGCACATGCACATGTCCTGCACTGTACTCACATCCTTCCCACCTACACCTGACTTCCTCATACAGAACCACAGTTTCTCTCTTGGTCCACAATCATCTGCTTTCTCCAGATCTACAGAGACACAGAGCAGCTCCTTCTAAATTTTTCTAAACTTTTCTACAACTAAACTTCTCTCAAAGTGAACATTACATATCTGTAGAGCTTTTTCTCAGTATGAAACCATCCTGCTGCTCATTTTACATCTCTTCACTTCTTAACCTGCAATCAACAACTCTTTCCCAGATCTTCATGGTATGAACCATCAACTTCATCTTTCTGTAGTAACTACAGCTCTGAACATTCAGTTTGTTCTTCACACTTGGTTGTTCTAGAGTGATTGTTCTTGTATTCATACTTCCATGAGCTCAACACAGTGTTGTGTTTTTAAGGCGATATCTTTGGGTGTGGACCTCCACATGCTTACCAAAGCCACCAAAGGAGAACAGTGGTCCAGACCAAGACTGTGTCACATCACCAGACATCCAGAACATGGTCTGGGAATGACCATCAGTCTAATAAATGGTAACTTCCACTTCTGTCTTTTTTTTACATATTTCTCAATACTTACTCTTTTACAACTTTTCTGAGTGGCTCCATAATCTGGTGTTTAAAGTCCTAAAAAAACCAACCCCTCCTCTTGATTAAATCACCTTTGTTTTAATCACCAAAAAGAATAAAATACATTTAAAAAAATAAAAATAAAATAACAAATACACATACAAATCCAAAACCTCCCCCAAATCCTCACCCTCCTCTTGATCAGAGTCAAACTCAGCTGGTTCGGTGAAGAGGAGAAAGTGGTTAAACATGGTGGCAGTGAAAAACAAAGCCACCAGCATTTGCACAAGATGAATGAGACAGCAGGTTATAATCCCAATAATAACAAAGAAGAAAAACAAAATTATAGCCAAATGCATACGTATTGATTGAAGCCCCCCAGAAGTGAACCAGGCCCAAGGATTCCAAATGGTGCCGGAGTTCTCCTCCTTCTGGGGTTAGGAGCTTCTGGAGCTCGCTATGTATGAAAGTCATGTTATCAGAGGAATCCATCCATCAGCGTTGCTTTCTTCAGGAGAGTGATGAGAAATGTTGTGTATCTTCTGCTAGGCCAGATGTCCTGATGATGAGGAGGAGCAGGAAACGCATTGTTGCCTTGTGGAGGGTAGACTACCTCACACAGGAGATGATCTCAGGTGTGGTTGAGAGATCAACTAGTGATGTGGTGTCTAGCGGTGGTCCCACTGGCTGGCATGGATTCAAGTCGCCCCTTTCAGCGACTGTTACAGCTGTTTCGGTTGTCCTGGAACGGTCCTTGCAGCCCCTGGATTCCAGGACCCCATCTCCTGGTGTCAGGGGATGAAGCCACCGTTCAGCTGGTGGGGAAGAGCAGCTTTCACACTGTATCTGAAATAAGGCTTTGAAAAGGTTATAACAACAGGCTATTATCTTACTGTCACACATGTTTGTGGAGAGAGCCTTCCAGTGGAGTCAGTCCAGTCTGAGTCTGGTCAGTCTGTACAGTAATATGAACTTAGTCCAGTTTTCTGTTGTGTTCGCATGCGCATGGCCATTAAAACTAACATTCCCATCCTTTACAGTATAAGAGGAACCTGTTGTTCCCAGGAGCTTCAAAAATAATAAACAATACACAAAAGTGAAGTACAATTATTCTTACTAATAAACCTTCATGTGGACTCAAAATCAAAGTAGCATTTGAAGTGGATGTTAAACAATACTATGAATAAAACGCCAATTCATTTTAATTTATTGTCTGCGCAGACTTTGGCCAATCCTTTTTCAGTGTTTTGTTAGCTTATTTCATGAGCCCTTGAGATCCTGAATGATACATTGCACCAAATTTATGATTGAGTCAAAAACTTTTTTCCACTCAGCCCCACAACAGAGGTCACCAATGTGCCAGTCTTAGTGTGTTAAATATATCTATCATAAACAACTTTATACCTGGTTCCTTCACAGGATATTTTAAAAGTTTCCATTCACACAATTATGATCTCTTTGTTTTGTACATATCATTAATTGTAAAATGTATATGATTTATTTAACAGTTGTCTAAGGCTTTCTGTTCTTTTGTGCTGAAAAATATAACCCAGGAATTGAGAAATAACTTTACATTATGTATGGTATGTCCTATTTCAATTTAGCCTAATTTTAAACTATAATACATCAAAATTTTCCTCTCTGATGTACCTTTCCCCCTTTGACCAGGATGATATCATCAATTTCATTCTGTTCAAACATTTAGAATAATAATAATGAAAATTTTGAACCCTGCAATGCACATGCATCAAACTACATTTATCTATGAATGTTCTGTCTGCATCCTCTGTCCATTTCAGCAAAGATTAATAGTTTTTATAGCTATTAAGCTGAAATCAGGCTTCTCAGAGGAGTCACTTACAGCTAAAATCAGGAATGTAATTTTTGCTATAATTTATCAATTCCAAAACCCTCATGTGAGGATCTGGGTTTGGCTCCGCCTTTTGGGTGGCGCTACTAATCATCACTCCACAGGTGTTCCAGTTTTCATTGACGAGACCATCTAGTACTTAAGCAGCAGGCTGAGATCAGATCTTCGCTGGAGCATCGAACCTTTTGGGTTAGATTCTCCGCCTCAG
>NC_051431.1:28260697-28282720 GCF_001649575.2 Kryptolebias marmoratus | reverse complement strand
AGAAACATTACTGGCACCACCTAGCAAATAACCTGGATCAAAACTCGTACCCGAGACTCACCCAGCTCTCCTTCTCTTTCAGACTCCTCCGGATACCGCCCACTGTACATAGCTTGCACTTTGTAAATAAATTCACTTACCGTTATCTTCGTCTCCGTGTTTTGGTCTTGGTTCCGCTCTCTCTGGACAGAATCCCCTGAGTTATGACACCTCATCAATGTTTACAGGTTTAGAATGACTCAGAATAGCACATTTTGGATATGGTGTCAGTTGTAGGCCTGTGGAAAATACAACTCTTTCTATAAAAGTTACACACACAAATGCTGGAGCTCGAGCTCAGTAGCTTTCATCACATCATCAGGAAATGTTGATGAATGACATGAACACTCCACAATTCATAATCCATTTTCCCCAAAACTACAACTGAGACCAAGCTTTTCTCTCACTTTCTCTGTTACCTGAGAGCTGAAACACACAAGATAACATTGAGGGGTTGTTAATTAAAGCACCTCTTTTACTATCCAAACACACACACAGCCCCCATCACACCCTGTCGTGAATGTTTTTACAACAGGTCATCCCCTCAGGATCAGGATGCCCAACAAAGAAAGCGCTCTTTGAAAACTTTTGGGAAGGCTGTAAAACTCCTTGACTTATAAAACCAAACTCAGTAAAATAATTAGCTTCAAACAGGTTGTTTGTTATTGCTCAGGCATGGGGGTTGTTTTTTTGATGCCTGTTGAATCTTCATTGACACCACTCAATGGCATCTGCTTGCATTTGGTTGATAAGGGAGCTGATTTGAGAAGAGGGGTTCTTTGTTATCTCAAGCTGTTTTTTATAGTGGGGGAGACATCATGTAACTGCTTTTCTAGGTCTTCACAATTATATTTCACTAATTTTAAACTAAAAAGCATTTGTTTAACCTTAAATTGTTTAAGAACAATTTTGCTTATCTTATTCAAAGAAAAGTAAAAGCCTACAGGTTTGATCAAACTCATCATCATCTCTATTTGTTAGTTTTCTGAGTTCTATGCATCAAACCAGCTTTCAGTCTTTCTTATTCAGATATTTTTCTTAGCCTTTTTGCTTATTTTAAATTTTTTATTCATGTTACACTAGATCATAGCATATAAACCATGTAAACATTCTTACCACTGCTATTTCCTATTTTATATCTATTTTCTTATCTATTCTTTATTTATCTACTTATTATTAATTCAATTTAAATATTCCTTGCTTATTTATTTACTTATTTCTTCATTTATTTATTTATTTATGTCTTCATTTATTTTACCTATTCCTAACAGTTTTAATCCATTCAAACCAAATTTCATTAAGAACTGACCCCAAAGAGCCAGATTTACAACAAGCTCATTTACTCAACATTTTATCAGCCATTTTATTTCATACACGTGATCTCAGAGTTTGCGAATGGTGCAAAACCCGATTTTCAGATCTGACCAAGAAGCTTCTAGATTCCTCTAATGTTGGGATCCACTTGATCACTGGGGCTACAGCCAATCTGTCAATCGTTCTAATTCACATTCACTCAGGAACACCTTAAAACTAAAAAATCCCTTCTAAACTAGTCCAAACCCCAAAACACAGTAATGATCAGTCTGTCTGTGGAATTCTCCGAAAAACCCTTTGGTTCACTGATACACACAGATACAAATCGTGAAAGACATCAATTGCTGTGAAAAAAACACCCACAC
This sequence comes from Kryptolebias marmoratus, assembly GCF_001649575.2. Lineage (NCBI taxonomy): Eukaryota > Metazoa > Chordata > Actinopteri > Cyprinodontiformes > Rivulidae > Kryptolebias > Kryptolebias marmoratus. The sequence goes on along the minus strand of NC_051431.1, from coordinate 28,281,002 downwards.
AATGCAGAAAATAAAAAATATATCCCTGTGTTCAAGAAAATCTCTTCCTCTCATCGCTTTCTTTGCAAACTTCATATACCAGCCGTGGTCCAGCGGAAAAGTTCTGATCTGGACCCCAAATGTCCATTAAAGGGGACAGGGCTGCAAAGTTCTCCTCTGCAGGATGATCAGTCACCAGATCTTTGTTCTCCACCGGTGATCACCCGTGGTATCCTGTTCGTGACGCCAAATTGTTGTGGAATTTTCTTTAACTAAGAGGACAACAAAGAGTTTTGTCTTAGGATAATTTGTTTAAGCTATATAGCTGAGAATCACTGAGCTGAGGTGAGTCAACAGAGTGAGTCTGAAGCATTACAGATGGCTCCCCCTTCTTATACCACCTGTAGGATGAGGAGGGGTCAGGGGGGAACAGAAGGGTCAGATAGTTGACCAAAAGGGGAGGTAAATAAAGAACACATCCTTTATAGGCTTGTAGGCATATCCTGGTAAATTTTCATACAGTCAGGAGGGATCAGGGGGAAACAAAAGGACCAGATAACACACACATCCTGGCACCCTATAAGGATAAGAATAAGGCATTCCTAACTAAACTAAACCATGGTGATCACATGCAGCAAGAATCACTGAAACAGTAATTTTCCCATTACGCCAGGAAGCTTTATCAATTCAAAGCCAGAGAGTGTGGCATTCCAGGTTTTGAACAGCAGCATGTTGCCTTAGTCCAACAGGGTTATCTCTAGCTGGTAATACCAATGTTTTAGGCAAAGATCTTACTTTGTGAGTGGCACTTGGAGTATGTACGGTGAATAACTCTCAGCTTCGACAACACCAGATTTGAACAAAATACCTGTAAAATTAACTGAATTTCAGCCATTGGTTTTCTAAGGTCAATTAGTAGTGGCAGTCATCTTGAATTGGGGTGACTCCAAAAGATAATTGGATGGAGATGTACATCCAAACATTAATTCCTGAAGGTTTCATTCAATTCAATTCAGTTTATTTATATAGCACCAAGTCACAACAAATATCATCTCAGGGTGCTGTACAAAAACATTCACATACATTATATAAAACTTATTATTAAAAGTTTTCTAAGGAAGCCAGCAGATTGTGCTGAATCCTCACTTTGTCGCAGTCTCCCATCCTGTGTAGCACATTGGCAAAAGTGGGAAGAAAAAATTCCCTTTTAACAGGAAGAAACCTACAGCAGAACCAGAACCAGGCACAGGATGAGCGGCCATCTTCTTCCATTGGCTGGAGTTTGAGAGGACAGGAAAGAGACACAGACAAACACAGAATGACTGATCCAGGTGTAGTTGATTACAAAACCCAAACTTAAAACAAAGAACCAAAGCCAAAAACAAACTCAAAAATATGTGAATTCATGACAGTTAATGGTAGAAATAATTACAAATACAAACATAGAGAGTAGAGTAAGTAAAGACGGCAGCAGAGTGAGGAAATGTGGTCAGTTCGTCATCCAGCAGTTTAAAACTCTGGGAGGATAACTAAGGGACAACCCAGGAAACCCAAGCTAACATAACTATAAGATTTATCAAAACAAAAAGTCTTAATCTTAGTCTTAAAAGTAGACAGGGTGTCAGCCTCATAAACAGAAACTAGAAGTTGGTTCCACAAGAGAGGAGCCTGAGAACTGAAAGCTCTGCCTCCTGTTCTACTTTTAGAAACTCTAGGAACCACAAGTAAACCTGGAGAAATATTATCTCTCCTTCTAACGCTCATCAGAACTCTGCCGTCAGCATTTTGGATCAACTGAGGACTTTTTAGAGTTTTAGCTATGGAGCAGTTTATTGCACCAAAATAAGAGCAAATTCAGGGTTTTGAAGTGATTCACTGTGCCCACTGATTCATCTACACCCAATCCCAAACCTCAACCCAAATGCTGTTTTATTCTACAGATTTTTTTTTTTTTTTTGGATAGAAAAATCCTTTGTTTGTGAACAACAGCTTCCCTTGTAAAGTATTTCTGATATAACAAGCTTGTAACTAAACACCAGTTACTAACAGTTTGATCCCTCTGATAAGAGTGTTTGTGTGTCACCAGGTCTTAAAGGTGGATTCTTGGTCAGCACAGTCAGTGGGGGTCCAGCAGAGACTGCTGGGGTCTGCACCGGAGACACACTGATCTGGATCAATGGAGTCTCCGTTTCAGCGCTCACACACAGTGCTCTCAGCAGAATAGTACGTTGATTTATCTGAGTATTCTGTAAAATAAGAAGTTTGTTTGGGTTAAACTTAGACTGAGCACTGGGTTTGGTTTTCAGGTAAAGAAGCGTGGGGACTCAGTCACAGTCATGGTTGTTGACAGTCACACCAAGTCTTCCTACATCAGGAGGAAGATCCCTATCCTTCCTGTTCTGGCAGAAAGCATCAGTCTGCCCCACAAGACCAAGACCTTGGATCTGGTAAAGAGACCTGATGGATATGGGTTCCTGCTGAGACAGGAGCGGGTAGTGGGTCTACAATATATTGGTGAGAAACACTCTGTTGGACACGACATCATTCATAACAGAAGCATAACACAGGTTTATAACACACAGGTTTTTTGTCATAATCTACAATATTACAAACTTTCCATAGTTATTCTAATAACAGGACATCATTGAATGAACCAGAGTCAGAATTAAATGAAATCCATCACTGAGCCTCTCTTAGACCTCTGATGTCCCAGCTGACCCATCAGAACCGCTCTCCTGTTTCCTGTGATTTGCTGCTTCTTAGTTACACTTACAAAGCTGATTGGTCAGCTGATGATCCATTGATCATCGTCACATTAGATTTGACTGTTTCTTTATTTTGAGTATTTTATTTCCAGCAGTTAAAATAAAATAAAATAAGTCTAAAAAATGCAGTGAAATAAAATAAGATCCATCCATCCATTGTCTTTTACATGCTTTATTTTCTGGGTCGTGGGGAGCTGGTGTCTACCTCCAGCAGTCACTGTGCGAGAAGCAGCACTGTGGACATATCTTCAGTCCATGACAGGGACATATAGAGCCAAACAACCATTCATGCTCTCACTCACACCTAGGGACAATTTAGAGTTCCCATTGAACCTCACATGCATGTTTTTGATCTGTGGGAGGAAACCAAAGTACCCAGAGAAAACCCGCAGAGGAGAACATGTTAACTCCAAAGAGAAAGACTGGGAGGCAAACCTGCAACATCTCCAACCACTGCCCATGAGAATTAGATAAATAAAATAAAACATTGCGGCAGTTCAAATATTTTTAATAAAGTATAATTGTGTTTTCTGCTCATTTCTTCAGACTTCTGGATGCAAAGATGTAACTAAATGCACGTTTGTTTTTTAATCATACAAAGTTTTACAAATTAATAACATTTTTCTTGCAGTTATAACTGGGCAAAGCCAACATCAACGTATTGTGGTCAAAATGTTTTAAACCCCTTTAGCTGCAGTACTGTGCAAAGGTTTTACTGTTTAAAATATTTTAGGCACCACAGTCATTTTTCCATCTCACGATGGAAAGTCATTCCATCTAATTACAAGTGTTTTGAGTTTGTTTTGAAAAAAATTCGACTAACAGATTTGTTTACCCATTAAAAAATAGAAAGAAAAAAAAACACACAAAAAGCATGAAAACATACAAAAGAAAAGATTTTATCAATGAAATAAATATACATTTATAGAAACAAAAATAAAATGTAGATATTATTACCACAAAATTGTAAAACAAATAAAAGTTAAAAAAAAACTGGAGTACATTTATTCAATACATAAATACTCAGTACAAATACAAAACAAATACTTAATATTTACACAATAATAAAACAAAAATCAAACCATTAAATAAAACCACATTGGAATAAAAGGTGTCAGAATCTCTTATGATTGGCAGCTTTGTGTGGTGCTGTGTTTCCTCTGATGTGAAGTCCTGTTTATACGACACTGCTTTAAATGAAACAGTGATTCGACCATTTGTGTACACGACAACAGTGTACAAATTCCCTGACACCAAAACTTTTTGAGCCCAGGTCTCAGAGTGGAAGCTTTTGAAAACACTTCCTGATGGAGAAATAATCAAAAACGTTTTAGAAAAAAATATGGAGGAAATACATTTAACACATTTCTGCAACTAATTTACCTACCTCGCTGTTTTTGCTGATATGTGTGTTTAGCGAAATTTCTTTGCTTTCTCATTTAGTTGCTTGGTGTTGGAATTGTGTTTTCTTTAGGTGGAAATGGTTGTTTCAGTCTTTGAGATGACCCTTTTCCCTTTAAGTGGATATGCCACATGTGTAGACTGATAAATGTGTAGGCTGTGTAGGGCAGAGTTTGTTGTTGGAAGTGCAGCTGCCCCTGGTACCAGGAAAGCTAGAGCAAATTATAAGAGCAAGTGGAGAATAAAAGATGAACCAGCAGAGGAACAGAATCTAAAAGTCAAAAATCCAGCAGAGTTCTCAACCAGGATCTGAGAGCTGCATCATTCCTCAGTTGTATGACAAGTTTTCAACTACAGTAATTGCTGTTTGAGAATCAACTTGTTATAGCTACAATTCTATTTTCTGTCAAACAGCTTTTCATTAATTCAACAGAAATGGGAACAAATTGTGTGTCTGTGACAGGCTGCTGGGATTGAACAGCCTAAGGATACAATTTAAATTTTACTCAGATGTCTGTTAGGTGTTGGTACCATTCAGATTCATCCCTTCATTTTAGGAGCTTTTGCTTACACCTGTATGAGACCAAAGATCAGAGTTAGAAACATTCCTCTGAAAATAACTGAAGTACAGAAACAGAGAAAAATCAGCCAGAGTTCAAAGAAAAACTCTGATTAACCTTCAAAAAAACAGAAGAACTATTAATCCAGACCACTTTAAAAGATTACAGTCTGGATCAATGGAAAGAAAATAGAAAGAAGTGAGGATTGGATCAAGATTTTTGCACATTAAACCTGTGTCTGTGATGTAGCTCATGTTCTGAGGGAGGTGGATGTAGGGAGTGCAGCAGAGGCAGCAGGTATGGAGGACGGAGACCTTCTGCTCGCTGTTAACGGAGAACAGGTGGAGTCCTTGGAGCACGAGGAAGTTGTGAAAAAGATTCGACTCAGTGGAGACAGAGTCATTCTCACCTCCATATCCATTTCAGGATGGAGATTTTACAGACAGGTACAGTAGTCTGAGTCCTCCTGAGTCCTTCTGGGTTTGTTTGCATCAGGACTTTATCTGTTTCCTGTTCTCCTGCAGGTGGGCATTCCTCCCCTCCTGTTCCATGAAGAGGGTTCTCCAGACCAGGACACAGAGGAGACCAGCTCAGACCTTCACAAGGACCACTCAGGAGCCTTCGTCACACAGGTCTGAACCCATTACAGGACTTCTGGTTCTGGTCCCATCTAGTTCCAGACCTGCATTAGTCTGATTGGACCTAAAGTTAAAGAGCTACTGACTTTATTCACCTAAAGTAAAAAGTTTCATATGTTTAGTAAATCTGAAATAAAGTTTGTAAAACAACAGTTAATGACAAAGTTTTAAGCAAAGATTTTGCACAATGTGAAGTGCTTAGATCAGGGCTGTCAAACTCCATTCCTCAGGGCTGCTCTCCTGCATGTTTTAGCTGTGTTCTCGCTTTAAAACACCCGGTTTAAATGGACGACTTGTTGCCGTGCTGCTGGAGAACTTGATGATTTCGTGAGGAGGTAATGAAACCATTTGAATCTGGTGTGTTGGGCAGAAAAACGTAAAACTCCCTGGACAATGGCTCTTGAGGCGTGGAGTTTAACATCCCTGAGTGTGAGCTGTAAATCAGTCTCAGCCACTACCACACAAAAATTTTGCTTAATATTTGTAAAAATGGATGGATGGATGAATACTCTAGTAGTTCCTTGTTATTGTGTTATAGCAGCTGTGACATCTTACATATGGCAACGAAATAAAAAAAAACAAATACCAAGCATGACATAAAAATACAAGCTGTAGTGATAGATAGCACTTTAGTTTATCTATATACAGTGTAGTATACTAATATTTACAAGATGAATGACTGAATAACTAAGTGAATGGAGGTTTCAGGTTGTTATTGTTTATTGAGAAGCCTAACGGTTGCTGGCAGGAATGACCTCCTGTCGTGTTCTGTCCTACGCCTCGGAGGGATCAGTGTGTAAAAACTTGCATAGCATGAAGAAGTGAGAGGTGTTGTTGAGGATGAATTTCAGTTTTAAGAGAATTCTCAACTCTGTCACCTGCTGAACTCCATCTAGTAGAGCCCTGTGTGTGGAGCTTGTCTTCCTAATGAGTTTATTTATCCAGTTCTTGAGGATGTTTCTTTGCTGCGTTGGCTCCTTGCCCCAAGCAAACCACACAAAGAGTAGACCACTGGCCACCACAGTCTGGTGAGCACAGTAGAGGTCTGCAGATTTCTTAAGAAGTATAAACAGCTTTGACCCCTCCTATACAGCATCTCCATGGAGACAATCTCCATATCATATCCATGAATAGTCACAGGGGCTGGTTTGGACATCCTCCTTCTAAAGTCCACAAACATCTCCTTGATCTTGGAGGTAATAAGCTGCAGATGGTTGTGGCTGCACCAGCCCATAAAGTCTTTGTTGGTGTTCTGTACTTCGCTTCATATCCTCCCTCCACACAACCAACGATGGTTGAATCATCAGAGAATTTCTGAAGGAAGCAGCTGTTGGAGATCTACTGGAGGTCAGATGTGTAGAGGGTGAACAGAAACAAGAAAAGGACTGTACCTTGTAGGGTCCCTGTACTGCTAAGGATCTTCCTTGAGACACAGTTCTGCAGGTGGAAATACTGTGGTCTGGACGACAAATATTCTAAGACCTAGAAGACTAGTCCTGGATCAAGTTTCATGGTACTCATCTTCTCTCCAAGCAGCGCAGGCTGGATGGTGTTGAAAGTGCTTGAGTAGAAGAACAGATTTAAACCATCAGCACATTTCTTGTCCTCGTCAATCAGAAGTCCTCCTTTCTGTTCCAGTCCGTTAATCTGTCTCATAATGTTTCAGCACATCATGCTGCAGCTGTTGCTCTGCCTTGTCTCAATAGGCCTGTTTCCCCTCCTTGATTCTTACTTTCAGTTTCTTCTATAATTTGACCCTGTTCCTATTACCATCCCTCAAGGGTTTCTTTTTCAGGCTCAGATCAGTCTTGAGGCTGCTGGACACCCAAGGCTTGTTGTTTGAGAAGCACTGAATTTCTCTAATGAGTGCACAGATGTTAATACAGAAGTTCATGTGATCTGTGACACAATCCATGAGACTTTCAATGTCTTCTCCATGGGACTCATGGAACATGTTCCAATCTGTTGTTTCAAAGTAACCATTCAGATCCTCATTTGACTCCTTGGACCAGAACTTTGCACTTCTGGTGGTGACTGGCATCATTTTTATAGTATGTAGGCACTTTCACAAAACAGTTCCATGAAATGGCCGCAAAGATCAGTCTGTCTTTGTGCTGCCTCTGACTGTTCATAAATCACCACTAGAGCCAGCCATGTCCCTCACAGCTAGTATCTCAGAACTAAAAGAGATGCAAAGCAGAACTCAGCTGGGTTGATGTGGAGCACTACGTATTATTTTCAAAATATGATGAATGAACTTAGTTTATTGATTCTCTTTGTGGTCTGCTGTCGCTGAGACTGGATCCTAAATCCATCCACACAAACCTCGGTCCAATCATACTTTCATTCAACACAAACAGAAATCCCATTTTTCATCAGACATGAAGACATGAAAGTTGTTTAAACTGGTCTTCCAATAAATCAAGACATAAACTAACTGTTTACACGTCCTTATCAGATGTCCTACCCTTCTCTCTGACCTGGGGGTTAAAGTTAGCTGCTATTTTTGCTTTATGGGGCGCTGAATCAGAATACTATTTAACTGAAGCTGCATCTGTTTTAGTTTTTCAGCTCTCAGAAAGAACGTGTTCTGTTTGTTTGTCTTGTATTTTTCAGCTCTCAGAAAGAACATGTTCTGTTTGTTTGTGACCACCAACCATCAGCAGCTGCAGGAGGAGCTGCAATCAGTTTGGTCAAATTGCCTCCTGCACAGGGTCCTTAACATCTGGAATGAGATCACGTGACCTGCCTTTTAAATGTTATAGTCAACGACCCCTTTTTTTTTTTTTTTTTTACAGTGATCATTCTCTATTTAAGCTGTAATACTGTTTGGGACTCATCTGATCTTTACATTTCAACGAAGATTTATTATATTGAGATTTTACATCATTTATGTGCGATACTACAAAACAAGTTAAAAATAATTTTGTTTTTTTCTTAGATAACTGTTGAGGTAAATAATTGATATTTCCTGAGACATGTGATGGCAGAACATTCCCATGGAGTTTATACTTTTGTGTATTTGTTTAAATATGTGAATGTGGCTCCTTCAGGTATCTGGAAATTGTATCCAAGCAAGTTGTGGAGGTTGACAGTTCTTCTCCCGATATCTTGACTGATTTCTTTTGATTTCCTGCTAATGTCACACAAAGAATCAGTGTGTTTGAGGTGTGCCTCAAATGAACTAAAATGTTGTCAACTAACCTAAAAAAAGCTACTAAAGTCATAAAATCATCATCATCTGGGCTTTCCCAAAGTCTTTAAAGGCATAATGATCCTTGTGCATGTAAATTTGTGACTTTGAAGACAAAGAGGCATTTAACAAGTTAAAATTATTTTGGCAATTCTAACTCAGCTAAAACAAGGTTTCATCTGATTTAATGTCAGTGTGTCTTTTTATATGGTGTATGCAAACATCTGGTTTCAGAAAGTTTCTACTTTAATATAAACATGCCAGACATGAATCCTCACCTGTGGAACAACCAGCCTGTGATTTCCTGCAGTCCTGTTTAAAGTTCACACTAATAGTGACGACTGGCGACTGAAACTACCAGGTCTTTTATCATCGTGCAAACACTAAAATGCTGATGTAGAAAACAGCTGCTCCAACTTTTTATTCTTGTTGGTCTTTATTAGAAAATCGCTGCATGAATGATTCCACCCTGGAACAACATTTGACTGAATGTATTTGTACAATGTGACAGACAATATTAAATGAAACAGAAAAGGGGTTATTTGTACCAGGTTTCTTAAGGAGAACACCTTCAGTGACTGTAAATGCTTTTATTTGATGAGTTTCATGCTTACTTTTTTTCCTCTAAAGGTCATGTGTAGCTGTAACAAAATGCTCCTTTCGGAAGACATTTGAATCAAAATGTGGTCATTTATTTGTCCCTGAATAATGCTGTGTGAAACAGAGAAACTCTGAATGAATTAGAGAGTGAGAAATACAGACAGCAGATTATTACTAAAATGAATACAAAGTGGGTCAAATAAAAACAAAAGGTTTACATCTGAACTCTGCTTCTTTTCAATGGCAACTAACAAACAGCTCTGTAGTCTACATACATACATCATAAATAATGATAAAACAAATGTCACAAATTAATTTATACTGACCCGATAAATTATTACACCGAGCAACAAAAAGAAAATAAGCAGAAAACAGTAGTTAGAGACTTTTTTCTGTCAAATCAAATCCTTCATATTTTCATTATGAGCTCTGAATTAAACCATTGTGGTGAAAACATTGTTATCTTTTACACACTGTCACACACACACACACACACACGCAGAGGATTTAATCCTGTCCAATAATAAAACAGGAACCAGGAATCCTTCCCACCTCTCAGGGGTTTAATCAGACCAACATGTTAAGGTGAATGTTTTCGGTGTGTAAATGATGGGCAGCAGGTCCTTTAATATCAGTAGAAAAACTTGAGTAAATTTATTTCCCATGAATTTTCAGATGATGGAGGGTAAACTTCACCAGCTCACTCAGATTAAGAGGTAGAGACCAAAACAGTGAATCTTTTATCTACATATTCACACAGTGTGGCTGTGAGGAAATACTCTGCTGTACACACATTACAGTTAATATGACTGCAGGATTTATTCTCTACACACCCAAGCTACAGGGTTAAAATCAAATCAAAATATGTACATTTGTAAGCAAATGCCTCTAAAATGTGGAGGCTAATCTATACAGTAGCTTGGTGTTTTCTGTTAGAATACAGTCAGCTTTTCTATTTAACATATTTACAGGATCAGAAATGAAAACATGCAACGTGAGAGCAGAACCAGAAACATGACAACTCATCTACTTCAGACCACTTTTATCTGGAGACACAGGACTGATGGGGAGCAGGGACACACATCTGGTACCGGATCAGGAAACCCCGCTCTCATCGGACCAACTAACCTGAACTGATCAGGATTAACCTGGACCAATTAGACCGAGTAACCTAAACCAACCAGAGTAACCGGGATCAATCAAGCCGGATTGAGTACCCTGGACCGATCAGATTAGACCGGATGGATTGGACCAATTAATCTGGATAATCAAACTAATTAGTCTGGACCGAACAGACCAATGAACCTGGACTGATTGGACCAAGTAACCCAGACCAATTAACTCATCAAACTGAGCTCTAACTTTGTCTCTCTAATGCTGCTTGTTTCACTTCAATAATCAGCTGCTTGAATGCAGCCAGACCTTATTTTATAATTCAGTCGGAAGAACAAATAAATCCTATTATCAAAAAATTATTTTCCTGTTTTAAATTCTTCTTTAGCTTGATTTTATTTCTTTAAAACATTCTACATTGAACCTTTGGAGTTTGAAGAAGCAGCAGAAAGGAGGAAGTCAGGTTGACCGTACTCCCCTTCTGTAGCCCTTTTACGACTTCTTCACTGTCTGAATGAGATCATCATCAAATGACAGATTTATCCTAACGTGTGGGTTTTCCCTCAAGTCGTCCGGTTTCCTCCCAGAGTTCACGCACACATGCAGGTTAGTGTGTTTTTATACGAGCAAAGTATCTGTGAACTAACTGAACAGTTTTATCTGTGTTGGTGTCAAATATTCAGCTCAGGTTAGGAGAAACAACAAAACACCGGAGCAGAAAGCCAGACAGTGAAGAAGAGAGGAGTACAGCTCAGATCTTCTCTTCAGCTACCACCTCCTGAACTTGTTTCCTACTGAGGTCAAAGTTCAATCGTCTTCATGTTTTGGAGGATTAAACATTATTAGTTAAAGTGGAGCACATATTCCTTCATTACAATTTTAGAGCCTCATGTATAAAGATTAACGTTCAAACTGCGGACAGACATTTAATGTCAAATATTATACCACTAAGACCATTTCTGTGTGCTGATCTTATTTATTTTGTAAAGTTTAAATTCAGGTTTAAACTAATCGGGTTTAAAACCAGAACATTCTGCTTTTAATCTCAGATCAGAAAGGATGAACTTTAACCCCAACACCCCCAGAGTTCAAGAATAAAACTGATCAGATTTGTTCAACACTGGGAAAAATAATTCAAAGTAACAAAATGTTTCAAAGATAAAAACATAAAATCTAAATCATGTGACTGTGTTTTAATAATGTTTACATCTGGACACAATAAATAAAAAAACAAGGCTTCAGTAGTCATGCACATTATATATGACAAATATATTCTAACTTCTGTTTGAGACTAAATTCAACCAATCAGGAAGCAAATCACTCTTCCATTTCTGCGTCGGTCTGTAATGGATCACCACGAGGTCCAAACTAAAGACGTTTTATGTTCTGCTTTGGTTCTTTGGATGCTTGCGTGTTGGTGAACCCTGGAGTCTGAGCTCAGGGGTGGAGGGAGGTTTAAAAGAAAAAAGGGTCAGAAAACAGCTCTGACCCGACTCCACCTTCCTGGTGCCATGATGTGGAACTTGAGCCCTGAGCTCAGAACCAGCAGGAGGACAGTCATGATTCAGTGTCACAAACTCTGCCGTCTGCTCGTCTCCCAGACTGAACAGGATCGGCTATAAAAGCTGTAAAACCTGCACACAGCACCTGCTTAGGGATCATTTATACATGAGGCTCCAAATCTTTGGTAAATCAAAACAAACACAAGGACAAGGGGAGGCTTTAAAAATATAAATCTAAAATCTTGGTTTTATAAAGTATCTTGATTCCCCTCCAAACACGGCTCTAATAAAATAACGTTGAGTGGACTGAATAATCTGATTTTAAATGCACATCTGTTTACAGATTATGTTTTTCATCACTTCAAGCAGAAAACGTCACACTTCAATCCCTCCATAAGTTCTCAGCCAGTTTGTGTAAAGTGAAACACAGCAGACCTGTGAGCCCTGCTCTCCAGTTAAATGCTACATGGATGATGATGATGATGATGATGATGATGACGATGATGATTCTTCCAGTGAAGCAGCTTGGTTGGAAAACGGATGATGCTTGGCAGCAGCTATTCCCAAACCAAAGGAGACGGAGGCATTTCAGAGGGTTGAGCCACAGTGGAGCTGTTAAATATAAAACACATTTTAACCTGTATATCAGATAAAAACAGTCTCTTTATGCCATAATGTCAGAAACACACATCCAACATGTTGCCTACTGGTCCCCTCCCACATGAAGCTGCTGTCTGACAGGAGGTGTTCATTTCCAAACAATCCCACTGATATCGGAGCAGAGTTACTTCATGAAACCAGAAGTCAGGAGAGGATTTCCCACCTGGATGTGCTCCCATCCCAAGATATTCTTTTTGTTTGAACTTTATCTCTTTTTTAATCAGATTCATATATTTATCCAGTAACAATCTCCAGCTGCATGTATCTGTCACATGTGCTCCCATCAGAATAAAGTAATCACGCAGAAATATAATCAGCATTTATTTTACTCTTTTTATTTCCTACAAGCCCACAAACACAGCAGTTTGAATCTAAAACACTTTGTCAACAATAAAACATCAACCCACCTTTACAGTAATATAATTCCTGGCTCCACTTTTCTGATTCTGTGGTCCAAATGCAGAAATTCCTTCTGTGTTTAAGTCTTAAAGAAATGCTGTCTGTATCATTTTAATCGTACTAATTGAATAGTCCTGAAAGACTAAGTGGTGTTCACTGATGTTTAGTGGTTTTTATATAAAATCATACAGACATAAAACAACTTTCTGTCCAGAGAAAATGTGGATTTCTTTATAAGCTCATAAATCAAACTGTGTTAAAATCAAACCTGTCGCCAACAAACATCATTTTTATTTGTTTTATTTAAGCAAGTTCTGTAATCAAAATGATTAACTACTAAACCAATTTATTGTTCTGAGAACCTTAATTTACAGAAACATTTTCCTGAAAACAAAAGTTTTTCAGATTTGCATTTTGACTAAAGTTTCTTTAGAGGAATGTGGCCCATTTCAATTTACATCATTATTTAACCTTTAAAATTCATGCTGAAAATTAGAAATGTCCTTAATTTTCCCAAACAACCAGCCTGACTTTGGTCAGTAAGGCACACCCATTTTTTAAATCTAAACAAAGTAAAAGAAGAAGCAGTTTCTGACCTGATGAAGCTTTTAAAAGCAGCTGATTGAGGGTTAATGCAGAGTGGTACACGACTCCCCTTCTGTTGTTCCAAAATGAACTGATGGATGATCTCTGTGAAGAAACACCAAACTTTGGAGTCAGAATGATGCTTGCCCAGAGCTCAGGTATCTGCTTCTCTAATATGGCCCTTATCCACAAATAAAGTCACCAAAGTTACCAGCTGCCTTCCTCTAAAGAAAGAAAAGACAATTATCTAATGTTTTAAATCTAGTCTGGTTTCTTCACACTAATTCAACCCGTCTGTTTCACTGGTTTGTATTATTTGGTCAATAAATTTTAAAATGTATAAACTTTTTGCTGCCATAATTTCTAATAAACTCCTGTTTTTTAAGTGAGACTTGGACAGAAAGAGAAGCTTAACAGTTTCTTTACTTTCTCAGCACATGAACACAATAAACAAACAGGACTGTAATGGCGTAGCTCAGATCATGTCATCTGTAGAACCTCATGTTTTATACTAAAACAATAGGCAAGTACATCTGAGAGAAAAGACACGGCCCATCATTCTTAGATATTTGTCACATTTTATAATCAGAAATATAAATACAAGGCTCTCAACAACCAAGCTCCGTCTTATATTAAAGATCTTATTGATCCATGTTTTCCTAACAGAGCACTTTACTCTCAGACTGCAGGTTTACTTGTGGTTCCTAGAGTTTCTAAAAGTAGAACTGGAGGCAGAGCTGTCAGTTCTCAGGCTCCTCTCTTGTAGAACCAACTTCCAGTTGCTGTCCTCCAGCAGTCTAAGCCTACAGCAGCACAACTAAGGGATAGCTCAGGAAACCCAAACCAACCCTAACTATAGGATTTATCAAAACGGAAAGATTTAAGCCTAGTCTTAAAGGTAGACAGGCTCATTCAACCAGTTGCATATTTTTTCCCTAATAATTGTATTGTTCAAATCCAGTTACAGTCATTTAATTCATCAGTACATTTTTACATCAGAACAAATTAATATGCTAATATGCTTAATATTAATTTGCACAATATGGGACAAAGTTAGAGTTAAATAAACCTTTGAAAGTAAAAGTTTACTAGCGTAATAAAGTCCAGCTTTTTGTAGTTTCAACTGGACAGATGATGCTGGCACACAGATCATAATTTGGTCATAATGTTATGACTGACTGATGTATGGTTTTAAAACTGACACTGCTGCGTGTTCACGTAAACTATTGGTTTGATTAACAGATCAAATCTGACTCACACGTCTGATCAGGTTTATAATGAGTGGTTTTATAATTTCAGATACACTCAGATGTGTTTTTCTTTTACAACTTCATTTCAAAAACAGAGAGTGTGCTGGTCAGTGACATTCATATGTAAAGATTTCAAACAAAAGTGGAACCAGTTCCAAACCAGGGGCTGGTGCAAGAGCTACTTCTAACTGGTTCTAATAAAAAATATATTTAAACTAAGTCCCAATCTTAAAGCAGGAAGCTTCAAAACACCACCTCCAGCTCCTGATGAAAGCAGTTTTTTCCCCTGGTCCAGCAAATACCTGGTCCTGAGTAGTACTAGACCAGGGGTGTCCAATCCTGGTCCTGGAGGGCCACCATCCTGCATGTTTTCCTTGTTTCCCTGCTCCAACACACCTGATTCAGTGGTTAAATTCCCTCTTCATGTTCTGCAGAAGCCTGTCAATCACCCATTGATTCAAATCAGGTGTGTTGGAGCAGAGAAACAAGTAAAACATGCAGGATGGTGGCCCTCGAGGACCAGGATTGGAGACCCCTGTACTAGACGGTGCTTGGAAACAGAAAGAGATGCTGCTAAGCTAGCTCTAGTCCTGGTTTAGCACTGATTAAGGAAAGTAAACCTGACCTTTGACCTGTCTGACGGAGCTCAGGTTCTTCTCAAAGCCATCATCAAACTTGGGATTAGTGACAGGCTCGAAGTCGCTGGTGTAAACCCGACCAGAAGAGGTGGTGTAGCAGCATTTACACATGCACGTGTGGTAGCGCAGTCGACCCTCATCTAGGTACGGGTGAGCCAGGGCATCTTTGGCTGAAATCCTCTTAGACTGGAGACCAAAGGCTTTAGTTAGATAGGTTTAAATCAAACAGACTTATCTGACTGTTGTTTATTTTACTGGCAATGGGGTTAGCGTGAGAACAGTTGGTGATAAAACTAAAGCTGTGAGTTACAGATAAACAATCACTGAGTCTTAATGTAGACATGAGGGGTTAAATCATTGCGATTTTTACTGCTCCATTCTTGCATTAATGAAACAAACATCACAAAAAGTTTAGCTGCTGCTTGAACACAATTTGCTTCAAAACAGAAGAAAGGTGAGCACATGTGAGTTCTTCAATAACGACAAAAATCTAATTTACGCTTTACACAGTGCTCCAATTCTGCAGCTGGATTATACAATCAGCTGATAAAGAAAGTGTTCAGGCACTTTGGAGTGGTGAAGTTTTGTCAGGCAGAAATATATAATGACAAATCCGATGTTTAAGTGTCACTTCTTCCAAAACCACTGAATCCTGCTTCGGAACATTTAAAACCCTGCTGCGTTAGCAAAAATATTAATACACAACTATATAGAGGAGGATGACTCACCGGATCAAACACCAGCATTCTGCACAAGAGGTGGACTGCTTCATGGGTTGCTTGGCTGGACAGTGTGTACAGAACAGGAAGGGATGGCTGGCAGATGAAAGCATGGAGAGGGGTAGAGAAGCCAAAATAAATCATCTGTGTTTAACTCTTACATAGGCAACAAAAAGGAGATCTAATGAAACGTGGCACAGCGGAGTGGTGGTTAGAGCCGTCGCTTCACAGCAAGAAGGTCACATGTTCAAACCTCAGCTGGGGTCTTTCTGTGTTGAGTTCACATGTTCCTTCCGTCCACGAGTGTGTTTTTACTCTGGTTTACTCTTACAGTCCAAAACATGTGCACGTTAGATTAACTGGAGTGTTGGATTAACCCCAGGTGTAAGTGTGAGTGGTTGTTTGTCTCATGTGTTTCTGTGTGTCCCTGAGACGGACTGGTGACCTGTCCAGAATGTACCCTACTACTCAGAGATCGACACCAGCTCTCTGTGACCCTGAACAGGAACAAGCACGTAAAGAAAATGGATGGATGGATCCAGCTGATCTGATGATGTGGTCTCTTCTTCCAGGTTTCAGGAGGTTAAACAACACCTTGGAGGGGAGCAGAACTGTGCAGAATGTGAGGTTGCCTGTTGTGTTGTGATGTACTTATTTGTCAGGTTACCTGTTTATGGGGTCCTCTGAGAATATGGGCACGAGCTCCTTCACATGCTGTCCTCATGGCCTCCATAGAAGGTGTTCCCAACAGGTCAGTAATTAGATCCAGCTGCACCAGCACACACACACACACACACAACACTTACATTTGTTTCTATATGGCACAACATACACATGGGGTTTGTCTTTAAGAACAGGTGTGTGTGTGTGTGTGTGTGTGTGTGTGTGTGTGCAGTTGTTCTTTAAAGCCGGTCACTCACTTGGCTGGGATAGTTTGCAACAAATTACAAAAGACATATTCAGTGGAGTCTCCAACATATCAGAAAACCTTCATGGGGGTTCTCAATTTCCTTGTATAAGTCACAGAGGCTTGTGGTCTTGTTGCTTGACTTTGAACATGTTTAAAATATTCCAAGACAAAATATCCCTCAAAATAGTTTCAGAGCTGTCGCTGACATTTTAATCCCTTCTCAGTTTGGTTTTTGTAATTCTAGAGGACCACAGGGATCTGTCCTCTGGCACGAGACATGTCCAGGTCTATAAACCTGATGATGATAGGGGTGGGTGATAGGGCAAAAATACCATATCACAATCACAATTTTCTTATAATTTTATAGAGATGTTTAATTATTCATTCTTTTATTATTTTGCAAGTTCCAAAGACGTGTAAATAAACTCTTTTTATGTAAAACTATAGCCCTATAAAGGAAAATAGAGGTACATTTAAACAATTAAAATCAGTGGCAGTGTTAAACCAATATGGCATCAACTTTTTTTATTTCTGTTTTTATTTATGATGATAGTATTGAGAATAAATGCAAATTTTGTCAGGCTGTTTTATTTATTTTAATAGTCTATTTACAATTCTAAAGAAATTGTATCTATATTACATGTCTGCTGTTCTGCTCTTTGTAAAGTAACACAGAGCCTGACAAGCTGAGGTTAGTTAATTAAATAACTGGTTATTAGCCTCTACAGCCGGGCGGGGTGCAATAATTGTCATGTCTTGTCTTTTGGAGAAAAGCCAAACCAGTTCTAAGGTTTTTGTTTTTGTTTGTTTGTTGTCCTTTTGGTATGAACTGTCCTGTTTTGCTCTCAGTTTCAGTTTCCTGCTCCAGACTGAATAAGAAATACTCTGTGCTGACTGTAGTTTGTTATGATTGGTTGATTGCTGCTTCTCGATGACAGGCACTAAGTGGATTAGCAATTAGTTTGATTTGGATGGGGGAAAAAAGCTTATTTGTCACCAAAAGCACAGACCAACAATAAATAAAATGTGTCTATTAAACCACTTTGTCTCATATCATCAGTTGGTATGCACAGGGTGCCTCATTGCTATGATAGAAGACCTACAAAGTTCATAACAGAGAGAAAATACTTGGATCTAGACACTTTAATCTGACTTTGATGGCTCAGAAATCTGGAAAAAGCAATGAAACACAAAATTTTAAATACGTTGAGCCATAACATGAATTCTCAGACTGCTGCACAGAATAGAAGCTACCTGCTGGATGGGACTCTGAGCCTGGAAGAGGATCCGTCGACCCAGCAGCTCTGCAAAGATGCAGCCCACAGACCAAATGTCAATGGAGTTGGAGTAGTGGCGGCTCCCCATCAGGATCTCTGGTGCTCTGTAGTATTGCGTCACCACCTCCTGAGTCATGTGCCGGGACTCATCAGACTCCTCCACTCGGGCCAGGCCAAAGTCACAGATCTGCAACGTAGTCGTTTGTCATATGAATGAAGTCCAGAAAACCCAGACAGGAAATTTTCTCAACTCACAAATTTGCCCACCCAGCATGTGAGCCACCCCACTGTGCGCTCTCCACCTCCTTGCTTAAATAATTTGCCTCATGCACATAAATCTGTGCAATGACAGTGTTATGGCACATTTTCCTAACATTTTGAAGCGCAGGCAGAAACAGCTGTCTATGGACAGATTACTTGTTAAACACAAGCCTGGAGACAGTGACATCATGGCTGCCAGTCCTTCAAAAAGTGACAGAGGTGGGAGTTGAAATGAATAAATTTAATGTTCTTTAATGTTCTTTTTCTCATACAAATTTTAAAGCTACAAATGGCCTGCTTCAACAAATTAAATTTGTTTTTAGAGGGTTGACTGTATTTACATCTGCACTATCACTGCAAAAATAAACGCAGCAGCACTGAAGCTCCTCAGATGACACATCTTTAAATAAGAAAAAAAGGTTCAGCCATCTTTGAATTGCAGCAATCAGAAACAATTCGGCAGCACCAACAGACTGTAAAACATTAAATCACAGTTTTACATAAAGGACACGTGAAAAATAACAATGCAATAGGGCATGTGATCGGCTCTGGGAAGTTTTTGGCTTGACCGGCCAGTGAAAATTCAAGACTTTTATCCAATTAGCGGATCATAGGTGATGCTGACAGCAGTCTGTCTCCGTGTGGAAGTTCATACTGAGTGAAGAAGACCTGAGGTTAGCTGTGTGTACCATCTGAAAGATGTTTCAAAATAAACTCAGAAGCAGCAGACAGTGGACAGCTGAGTAAAAGAACGGTTTTCTAAGTTGGAAAACTCTGACAAAGAAAAGCTGTATTAGAGAGTGCTGTTACTTAGCTATGCTAACCACGCTAATGATGCTAACAAAGGATGTTAGTCACACAGGGTGTGACGTCGCCTCTGCGCTTCATATGTTAATACTGACCGCTCAAAGAAGGAAGGGTAATAGTGTAACTGCAGTAAAAGAAAAGGAACAGATAACCTAATAATCTAACAGGTCTAATAGCAATAATTTGTTATCTCAAATATCTGAACACAGTGGTGACTAGAGATCTTGTAGGAAAAAAGAAGAAATTTAGGTGGGCTAATGTCGAAACGTGCACAAAAGTTTAAAATGTTAAAGCGATATAACCTGTTTTATATACTATATTTATTTTTTCTGTTGGGTTTTAGTTGTACAAACTTCTGTTTCATAATGTGGAGTATATTATTAGTAGATTTCCAGTGACATAGAGAGAGCTCATTAACATCATGCTGCCTTTTGAGAAAATGGTTTTACTGTAAATATTTCTTTGTACTTGATTTTAACTTTCCTAAACACCACCGCCTACTTTACAGGTACAAACGTAATGTTATGCATATAACTACTGTTCCTCATCACTGTCATTCTTCAGTTCAATAGCCGCTCTTTACCGAGCCAACCCAAACCCACACGTAAAGCAGCGTCATGTCGCAAAACGGAGGTTCTTTGCAAAATAGTTATATTTTCTTCTTATTTATCACTTATATTAACTGAATGTATGCAAAGTGACAACACTAATACATTCGTCGTAGCCTACGCTATGAAATATTTACATGAATCATTGATACAATTATGATAGAATTGATAGAGACGATAGAAGAAAATATATCACGATAGACACTTTTCTATCGTCCCCACGATATGTATCGTTATATCACCCAGCACTAGTCTGAAGGTATAACCTTAGGGAGATACGCTGCGTTTGGTCGCAGAATGACCTTGGAGCCATCAGGTGAAAACTGAATGCAGGAGGGGTTCACTGACAAAGCATGGAGGTCTCCAACCCGCTTTGCAGTTGTCAGAGCAAGAAGCAGAGCAACCTTATATGAAAGAAACTTCATATCCACTGACTCCAA
>NC_051431.1:28251914-28260092 GCF_001649575.2 Kryptolebias marmoratus | reverse complement strand
ACACCATATCTGAGCCACCACTGAGGGGTGAAGCCTCCATTCTCTCACCAGAGGTCCGCCTCTGGAGAGCAAATCTGCACCCAAGTTCAGCCGTCCAGGAACGTGAGTGGCCCTGATGGACAGAAAATGTATGCTGCACCACTGCAAGAGAGTGTGAGACCGTTTTAACAGGGGAAGTGAACAAGTCCCACCCTGTCTGTTGATGTATGAAATCACAGTCCTGTTGTCTGTTCTGATCAGAACATGATGGTCTGTCAGAACTTGGCAAAAGCGTCTCAGAGCCAGCAAGACTGCTAATAGCTCTAGGTAGTTTATGTGGAGCTTGGATTGTGCCGGCGTCCAAACCCCCCTCACTGCCACACCATCGCACAGAGCCCCCCACCCCATCAGGGAGGCATCTGTGGACACCACCTTGCGAAAGGTGAGCCTTGACACAACAGGCCGGGCTCCCTCCAGGGTCTGAGAGCCAACATACAAGAGGTGGTTATTGTTAGCTTTCTGTGGAGGTGACGTGACACACACAGCTCGTGAGAACGAGTCCAGCGCTGAAACAGGCACATTTTCAGCAGTCCAGCGGTTTGTTCCATGAGGACGTCAGTTCCGACACAAAATCTGGGAACATGGGCAGATGGTTTTTGACCTCGGCCGGCTCCGCGGGGAGGTAAAACCCCGCAAACCGCGACGGTTTCTGAGCAGGAGGGGGACAGGGCCACTCCACGTCCAGTTTCTCAGCCGCATGCTGGTACAAGGAGAGGAATGACATGTTGTCCTGACTCGACAAAAACTCATCCTCGTCCTCCGACAGAACGTCCTGACCGATGTCCAGCACGTCCTCGTCTGTCTGATGACGGTCCAGTAGAAACTGAGACTGAGCACCTGCTTCATTTTCAGCTAACCCCTCAGCATAATCCATGTGGTCTGCCCAGCTGGAAGCGGGGACACTGACAGAAAACCCGTCCTCGTCGGACTCGGATGAAACCGGGTTGCCCGACTCGGAGAGCAGAGGGTCTTGCTGTGAGACTGCAGCCTCTCCCAGCACCTTCTCCNAGGAACTTCACCCGCCTTTCCAGGGTGGAGCGGCGAAGCTGGCGACAGAACGCGCAGGCTTCGGGCTCCGCCAACGCTCTGCGAGCGTGAACGATCCCCAGACAGACGGGGCAAGCTTTGTGCTGGTCCTTCTCATGGAGCGAGAAGCCGCACCCCTGAGGACAGGGGCGAACAGAAGACTGCTACTTCGCTTGTGTCAGCTTTGTGCTCATCCCGAACCACAAAAGCTGAACTGTGCAGGAAAACCTCGGGACTAGCGCTTCGCGGGCAGGCACGCTTACCAGCAGGCAGCTGTGGCTAACACCAACAAAAGCAGTTAAGCTAATTCCGAGAAGCCTTGCGAAACACAGAACTAACTAGCAGCAGCTAGCTAGCCTGACTCGGAGAGGTGTTCTTAGCGAGGTGAAGAGCGTAAGAACTGATGAGGAATGACTGTGATGACGGACGGTTACATAGTGCAGGCGGGGCCTGTCACTTGTCGTCATCACGTCATTTGCCTAAAGACGTGATTTAAAGGTGTCTTCAGTCAGGACACGCTGGGGGGTGATATCCCATAGTACATGTGTTGTACCGAGTGAATCGACTGAAAGGGAACCTACTGTTTCAGCAGCCAAATGATCATTAACATTGGGTCTGTCACTCAGCAGTTTAATCACTTTAATACTGAACACTTGAAACAAACCGAACCCCAGAAACTAAACTGCTGCAGGACTTCACTTAACGATACAACAAATCTTCGTCATGATGGGCAGCTGTCGCCTCACAGCAAGGAGGTCACAGATTCAAACCTCAGCTGGTTTCTTTCTGTAAGAAGTCTACATGTTCTCCATGTTCATGTGTGGGTTTTCTTCAGCTACTCCGGTGTTCTCCCACAGACTAAAAACACACATGTGAGATTAACTGGTAACTCTAAATTGTCAGTTGATGTGAGATCGTGACTCATTTGTCTTTATGTGTCCCTGCGATGGACTGGTGACCCATCCAGAGTGTACCCCACCTCTCACCCAACGACCGCTGGAGACAGTCATGGAAAAGTGAGTAAAGAAAATCAATAGATGGGTATTTTGTGTTCTCTTAATTACATTTTGTTGAGAAAAATTGGTTTTGGCAGGTTGGAGCTGTAGAAAAATCTGAAATCTGTTTCGACCCACAAAACCAGAATCAGCTCATCTGTAATTAAAAACATTAACTATCATGCAAGACCAGTGTGGCGATTAATTAAGGAGTTACTGAGCAGCAGAGCTTGATGTAAAACTGTTGTTCTCCCACCTTAAGCACACAGTTGCTGTTAACCAGCAGGTTGCCAGGTTTGATGTCTCGGTGTAGTATTCCAGCAGAGTGCAGGTACTTCAGTCCTGAAGGTTGAAGTGGAGGAGACAGAAGAACAGAACATGTGAGACACTGCTCCTAAACACACACTAATAAGTTACAGGCTCATCCACAGGAGGTAGCAAACACCTGGTATCTGTGAACATGAGTCATTCAGCTGATCTAAAAACTGATCATTTATACAGTCAACCATCAGCACCTACAGCCACACCATTTTACAGCAGTTATTCCTCTTTTTTTCTTAATGTAAATTTTTTGGATCATTATTTTCTCTGGTATTGGATGCTGTGCAGCAGGAAGGATTTTTACTGAAGCCTTTTTACTTTTGGACATATTGTTATGATGCGTAACCATGACAACAAGTGTTAAATGTGAAGAACCCTGAAGTCCAGTCATGGCCAGAACCAAGCAGACCGCCCGTAAATCCACCGTAGGTGAAGCTCCCAGGAAGCAGCTTGCCACCAAAGCTGCCAGCAAGAGTGCCCCGGCCGGCGGAGTGAAGAAACCTCATCTCTACAGGCTCGGTACCGTGGTTGTCAAGGAAATCCACCACTACCAGAAATCCACTGAGCAGCTCATCGGGAAGCTGCCCTTCTAGCACCTGGTCCGGGAGAACGCCCAGGACTTCAAGACCAACCTGAGCTTCCAGAGCTCAGCCGTCATGGCTCCGCAGGAGGCCAGCGAGGCTCACCTGGTGGGGCTCTTTGAGGACACCAGCGCCGAGGACACATCAGGACAGACCGCTATAAGAGATCCTTCCTGCCCACAGCCATCAGCATCTATAACAACTCTTTTACAAAACCAGGATTATGAGCTACAACAACATTTAATTTCCCTTTGGGATTAATAAAGTATCTTTGAATTGAATTGAATTGAATAAAATAAGTCGTTTTAAATTAGACATTGAAGAATCATGTTTGAACTGATAGTTCACAGGAGTTTAGAGACCAGCAGCCAGATCAACTCTTGATTTGTAAACTTAAGACTTTAATAGGATTAGTTCCTGGGAGTCACAAAGTATTGAAGCTTCTGAGCCAGGAGGTTTTCTCCTGCTGCACACACCCGGGTCAGGTTGTTTACCTGGACCTGAAGTCACGGGGAAAAGAAAATCTAGCCTCTTTCATTTCTAGGGTGTTTGTTCAGGACATAATAAAATTATCTAGACTTTACCAATTCAAATTTAACCTGAAGAGGACAAAAACGTACATATTCCACCCTGTCATTATTTACTAAACAAACAAAAGGTTTTAGTCTCAGTGGTGGTTTTCTGTAGGACTTTATCTGTCTCTCTCATGAATTTTGACCCATTCTTCTTTACAATGTTGCTCCAGTTCATTAAGGTTTGCAGACATTAATTTCTGAACAGCTTTCTTGTAAAAACATCAAAATCACATCATTTTGTTTCTGCTTCACAATTTTGCTCAACTTTGTGTTGATCGTTCACATAAAATCCCACTAAAATACTTTGAAGTTTGTGATTGTGACAAAGTGTGGAAAAGTTCAGAGCATGAAGACCTTTTCAAGGCAGCGTAATACAGGCCTTTAAGTTCACTATAATTAAACCTTTACTTAAGAAACCCAATCTTGATTCAGGAGCTCTGGCCAATTATAGACCTATATCTAATCTCCCATTCATCTAACAAATTCTTAAGAAAATAGTTGTATCAAATGCAGCACTGAGATCTAACAGGACAAGTATGGACACAATATTCACACAATTTATTTACAACTGATGACAATATTCTATTACAGAGGCTAATGGTTTCTATCATATTTATGACAGATTCCAGTGTGTTCATCTTAATAATTAAGTAAATGTTATTAGACAGCATGGGATAAATTTTCATTGTGATGCTTTTGATACTCAGTTATGTTTATTTATAAAACCTGATGAATCCAATCCGTTACTTTACATTACAAACATGTCTTAGAGACATAAAAACCCAGATGACTCTTAATTTTTTGCTTTTAAACTCAGACAAGACAGAGGTGGTGGTTTTCTGTAGGACTTTATCAGTCTCTCTCATGAATTTTGACCTACTCTTCTTTACAACATTGCTTCAGTTCATTAAGGTTTGCAGACATTCATTTCTGAACAGCTGCCTGAACAAGACAGCTGTCTTTGGACCTGAGCATCTTAGGAACAAACTTTGCAGCCTTTAACTTCCTCTGGATGGCATTAGTTTGGCCTCCAGTTCTAATGTAAAGAACCTTGGTGTTATTTTTAAATCAGGATATCTTTTACCACCCACATTAAAAATGTTCTTTAACTGATGCTGAGAAGCTGGGTTCTTGGCTCCACTCATCCTGTCTGTCTGTGTTGGATACTGTGGCTCCCTTCAAGACTAAACAGCCAAGAGCTAAACCTGAACTCTGGTTTAGCAAAACGACAGGAATGTCGCAGAGCGGAACACAGGTGGAGGAAGGACAACCTGCAAGTGTCTCTTCAGATGTTCAAAGACTGTTGGCGCAATTACCAGGACACAGTTAAAGTGTTTTGAAGCTTCAGCTCAATTGTGTAATAATTTTATGCTGTTTTTTATTGATAAAGAGTCTATAAGGACTTCCATTTTGACTCTGACCCCTCTGTGTGTGTTCCCTGCTCAGCTGTTTTCAATCAGTTTGAGCCAGTGACTGATTCATTTTTACAGGACATGGTTTCCCCAGATTAAGCCCTCTGGTTCTCCATGTGATGCTCTACAAACACAGTTGTTTTAAAGAGGTTTTCCCCTGTTTTGGGCACTTGGTTCTTACCCTTTTTAACAGCAGTCTGTTATTTGGAGTAGTCCCGCTGATTTTAAACATGCTATGGTGCAGCCCCTGATAAAGAAACCTAGTCTTGATCTCACTGTGTTGGGAAATTTTAGGCCCATCTCCAAGCTTCCCCTATTGTCTAAAATCTTGGAGAAAATTTTTTATTCACAGTTAAAAACCTTTCTTGATGAACATAATATCATGGATGTGATCCAGTCTGGATTTAAAACTCTTTATAGCACAGAGTCAGCTTTGCTGCAAGTTTCCAATGACATTCTCCTGGTTTGTGACTCTAGTGCAGAGGTGGGCAACCCTGGTCCTGGAGGGCCACTATCCTGCATGTGTTCCTTGTTTCCCTGCTCCAACACACCCGATTCAGTGGTTAAATCACCTCTTCTTGTTCTGCAGAAGCCTGTTAATCACCCATTGATTCAAATCAGGTGTGTCAGAGCAGAGAAACAAGTAAAACATGCAGGATAGTGGCCCTCCAGGACCAGGATTGCCCACCCCTGCTCTAGTGTTGACATGATCCTTGTTTTCCTGGACTTAACCGCTGCTTTTGACACAGTGGACCACAGCATTTTATTGTCACGTCTTCAGCACCAAGTAGGCATCTGTGGCACTGCTCTGGAGTGGTTAAGGTCCAATCTGGCAGACAGAACATTTTCTGTAAGGGTGTGAATCAGGTTCTGCTCCTTTGTCATGTGGAGTTCCCCAGGGCTCTGTTTTGGGGCCATTGCTTTTTTCTTTGTACCTCTTTCCTCTGGGATCAACTTTCAGAAAACACGGGGTCTCCTTCCATTGTTACGCTGATGACTGCCAAATCTATGTGCCGTTAAGGCGAATTGATACATGGTCCATTAAACCTCTTTTATTGTGTCTTGAGGATCTTACAGCATGGATGGCCCTAAACTTCCTACATTTTAATGAAAAAAAAAAGACCGATGTACTTGTTTTTGAACCTAGTGGAGCATGTCTGAGCCCTCCAGTTGATTTAGACCCCCTGGCATCATTTGTTAAGTCCACAGTTACAAACCTGAGTTTTAAGATGGACAGTGACTTCAAACTTGACAGTCAAATAAAGGCCACAGTCAAGTCTAGTTTTTATCATTTGAGAAAGTTAACAAAGGTAAAATCTATTTTTTCAAGGCAACAGTTTGAAACAGTAATCTATGCCTTCATTTCATCTAGGCTGGGTTACTGTAATTCCCTCTACTTCGGAGTCAGCCAATCCTCACTCACACGTCTGCAGCTGGTGCAAAATGCTGCTGCACGTCTTTTAACAGGAACACGTAAGAGAGAACACATTACCCCTGTCTTGGCTTCTCTCCACTGGCTGCCCGTGTATTTTAGAGTTCATTTTAAAATTCTTTTGTTTGTTTTTAAGGTTTTAAATAGACTTGCCCAACCTTATTTAACAGAGCTTCTTCTGGAATGGTCTACCTTTGCACGTTCGACAGGCCCCTTCACTGTCCATTTTTAAAACTCGTTTGAAAACCTTTTTTTTATTCATTGGCCTTCAACCCAACTGGGACTTGATTTTACTTAATTTTTATTGGTATTGACTGCGTCGTTTTATTGTGTTTGGAATTGAGTTTTTTATTCATTTTGTGTGTTTAGCCTTGTTATTTATTTTTATGCTTATTTTATTGATGTTCAGCACTTTATTCCAGCTGTGGTTGGTGTTAAAGTGCTATATAAATACAGTTGATGATGATGATGACGATGATGATAAGTTAAAATTTGTCACATTCTGCTGGTTTCTCCAGGTAGGCAACATTTTACTAAATGGCTTAGTTTGAGCTGTCCATATATGGAGAGATAAACTGGTCCACAAGTTTGGATCAACCACTGCTGATGTCTGACCTCCTTTGTGTTTTCATTTTGGATCTAAAGGAAGCAGTCAGATCAAAGTCATCTTTACTGATGCATACCTACTAGGAAGATCACTTAAATATAATGGGACCAAACCATTTAAAATAAAATAAAACAATCAGATGATGGTGAGGAACTTATTATGGGATGGTCATATTTGCGTCTTCTACAGTAGATGTCAATATCACCACTATGGTAGTAGCAGAACATATTATTCCAGTATGATGTGACGTCGGTACTGGACCACTTTAATAAACGTTTTCTTGTTTTAGTGTAAAACCACATAACTGCAACTTTTTCATCTTACAGTCTTAGCACAAATATCAGAACAAAAAAATTATCATGGTTAAAAAATTAGCACCTACCTCGTAGAATCTGATAGAGAAA
Source organism: Kryptolebias marmoratus (assembly GCF_001649575.2). Lineage (NCBI taxonomy): Eukaryota > Metazoa > Chordata > Actinopteri > Cyprinodontiformes > Rivulidae > Kryptolebias > Kryptolebias marmoratus. The sequence continues at coordinate 28,252,700 of NC_051431.1, read as the reverse complement.
AACTTTGGCGTGGTCAGAGCTCAGAGGTTGCGGCGATACAATGATCTTATGGAGGTCACTTTGCATGAGTTCAGTCACCACATAACTGAGCAGCAAGAGATTAAGGTTCAAACATCAGAAACACATCAACTGAGTATAAAAACAACTCAAGTTTTAAACAAAAGATCCAAGACCAGAACCTACAGCAACTAAAGATTTAAGACCAATAACTAAGGATACAAAACCAGTAACAACAGGCTGGGTTTCAAAAATAAATATAATATATGATCATAAATCATATATAAACCAAAGGTCAGAGACCAGAAACCAAAGCTTCAAGACCAGCAACAACTGACAAGGGTTCATAACTTAAAAACAAATCAACTACGTACAAAAAACAGAAAAACAAGTTTTGTTTCAATACCACAGAAAAGGAACAGATGTGATAGAGAACTAAAGACTGAAGACCAGAAATTAAATATCCAAAACCAGGAACCAGGAAAAACTGAGATGAGAACCCCAACCAATAATAGTTCATTTTAACATTACCTGTTGGAGTTTAGTGCATCTGTCTGTTCACTAATATGTCATGAACCACTACACCAATTTGTTGTGTTCCAGGGTTCCTTGTTTTCCTTGTGAGAGTCTAGGTTCTGCTACTCACCATCTCGCCACCAGATAGCACCAAACTCACCTCTCTGGAGTGGTGTGTCGTCATCCTGCACACCTGAGATCAATCTACTCGTCAGGCAAGGTGTACAAGAGGAGCTGACTGCCACCACTCTGATGCCTGAGTGTTAGCCAGCC
>NC_051431.1:28240567-28251814 GCF_001649575.2 Kryptolebias marmoratus | reverse complement strand
GTGCTGAAACTCCGAGAGTCCTTCCCCCCTGGACCAGACCCGCCATTTCCGCTCCATTCTCTAGAGCTGTTCAAATAAACTCATTCATATCTTTTATTGCTCTCCTGATTCGTGTTCTGCATGTGGACTAGAAATATAGACCCCAATATGACACAATTTTAATGAAACTCTCACAAAGTATATTGCTGGTGAAGGTTCTCAGCCATTCATTCTCCGTCAAAAACAAAACAAAAAACAACAAAGCAACTGGATTTTGGGCATATAGCATAATATAGCATTATATGTTTAAGAAAGCTGGAATCTGAAACCTGAAAAGAGTGTCCCTTATCCTTGAGGTGTAGGTGGACAGCTGAGTCCTGTCCTGAAGAGCTGCTCTCCTGTGTTGAGCCATGCGTCTGTGGAGAAGCTGTTTAGTTTCTCCAATATAAAGTTCTGGACATTCCTCCTTGCACTGATCAGACACCACACCGCTCAGTTTGTGTTTGGGTGTTTTGTCCTTAGGGTGGACCAGCCTCTGTCTGAGTGTCCTGTTGGGTTTGAAATGTACTGGGATGTTGTGTTTGGAGAAAATCCTTCTGAGTTTCTCAGATACTCTACCAACATAAGGGATGACAATGTTTTTGTGTTTGTTCTGTGGCATGTTTTTTTTTTTTTTTTTTTTTTGGTGGGTTGCTGTTTAAATTGCTTCAATTTTTTTACAATTTAAAAATCAATACAGACCAACTACTTTCACTAAATGACTTCTCTGTGTAAATCTGGACCATTATGCTCTGTGGATATTCCTGTTGCTTTGTAGAAGACTGATGAAGTGTTGTTTTATGCATTCATTCTGTATTTTCACCTTCAGCTTGAGGTACGTGCAGCAAAATTTATTTATGAATGCAAATATATTTTATAAATTAAGGCAATAGGTCTGCATTTTTTGTATCAGATTTTAGAATTTCTTATGAACCAAACCCCTGTAGTTTCAAGTTTGCTCTGTGTGACCTCAGGGCGTTAAGATACAGTGTTCACACTGTTTTAGAAAAGACTAAAATGTTTGCCTGTTATTTGGCTCACTGATTTTCGGTATCTTGACTTTTTCTCTCTTACTACCATGACACTTTAAAATTATTTGTCCCATGAAAAAAATACCCCTAATTTATATAGAGAAACAATTCTGATCCTTTAGTGTTTTAGTGCTCATTTAGACAGTAAACTGTGATAGATTGGACTTTCTCATAATTGCAGGTAGCAGCTCTGTAGTTTTTCTGTTTGAGATTTTACATTAAAGCTAAAAGCAGCTCTACTCCATGTGAGACCAGGAACACTGAAGGTAATGTGCACAAACTCAGTGTTGTAATTTATATGCATTAAAGAAAACATGTTGATAGGGCCCCAGGCTCTCCTTAATCCTGAGTTGCCAACACATACTGCAAGTGGTAACAGATCCCACAAAGTTTTCCATTTAAAACTTAGCTACTAAATATTAGAGTCAATCCTGTCTGTCTGTTAGCAAAATATCTCACGAACAACCAAATGGATTTTAATGAAACTCCTAACTGGTTCGATCCAATCCAGTATCACCATCAGCCTCTGATGCTGAGGTCATTCTTGGATTGAATATCAGGCTGAGGATACAAATTCATCCACTAATCCCGACTCCATGATGCTGTGTCGTTTAAGGTTATCCTTTATGATACAAGTTTAAGCTTACAGCCAAAATGTTGTTCTATGTGGGTAAATTATCATCCATCTCTGCAGCACAAACATGAGGTCACAATTCAAGCCACTGTCCAAACTCTGCCCTGATGTGTGAACCTTAATACTGAAATGTTGGAGAGGATTTTAACACCCCAACATTTCAGTACTGACCAAAACTATCCACCAAGGCTTTAGCTTCAGGTAGACCTTGTTGGAAAATATTGGAATTAGGACTGAATCAGTTTACTAATAGGTTAATCTGATAGGTAAAGGATACATTTCTTCAAAGTAGTCGATGTGTGGAGGTTGGAGGATGTCCAGAGCAGAAAGCACCTGATGAGAGAGTGAAATTAGAGTTACTGGATTTATTTTTCGAAATGTCCCCTGCACCATACATTTGTTTTTAGCACTTACATTTTCATGTTTGAAGAAACACAACATCTTGAGCTCTCTAAAGACCCTCTTGCAGGAGACGAGGTTTTGGAAGACATTAGGCATCTTTTTCAGGGCCACTCTCTTTCCGTCTCTGGGATCTGTCACTGACCTGAATTAAACCAAATAAAAGCATCCTTACAGGCTGAAGAATGGAGACACAAACAAACCCACACAAATAATCCAGGTAACACTCAATCCAATCCAACAGCCATTATTCTAAGTATTTATAAACAGGCCCCACTACTCCAGATATTTTTAAATGGATATGTTGTTTCTCTTATTTAAGTTTTTCTTGGGGGGTGGGGGCATGGCAGGTAGGTCGCAGGATCACCTCCTGGCCTTTCAGGCTGGAGTTTACATGTTCTCCCAGTGCTCATGTGGGTTTTCTCGGGTAATCTGGTTTCCTCCCACAGACCAAAAACATGCATGTTAGGAACAATTTAAAGTTACCAATCAACCTAGGTGTGAGTGAGAGGGTGAATGGTTGTTTGTATCAGCTTGCAACCCGCCAGGGTCCTCTGCTGGAGACGGGGACCAACTGCCCTGTAACCCTGAAAGGAAAAGTGGATGAAGAAAGTGGACAGATACTTTTGTTTTTACTTTGTCCACACATTTAAACAAAACCGCTGACATCCCCATGCCGTGCCAGTAGGTGGTAACAACGTCTACACTAACGACATATCACAAACAGACAGAACACCTTCTGTAGTGAATCTTCTCGGTATCAGGAGAGGAAGAAAACCTACACTGCACATTAGATTTATTTTTCTTTGTGATCTTAGAGTACGTCAGCCACCCCCCCCCCTCCCTGTTCGTCTCACACAGAGAGGCACTGGAGTGGGGGTGGGCCGTCAGCTCATTCAGGAGCCAAGACAAGAAGAGAGCGCTCCTAAAGCAGAATGGAGCAAAATAGTTTTTTTAATAATGGTTTCTTGTAGATTATACAGCTTTGTGACTGATTGGGGCAAAACGTTAAATTGCACAGCTCTAGCCTAGTATAACACTGTTCTGTGCGTCGTTTGTTACAGAACATCAGTGGTCAAACAGCATCATGAAGACCAAGGAATACACCAGACAGGTCAAGAATAAAGTTAAGAAGTTTAAAGAAGGGTTTGATTGTAAAACAATATCCCAAGCTTTGAACATCTCACAGAGCTCTGTTCATTCCATCATCTGAAAAGGAAAAGAATGACACACCTGCAAATCCACCAAGATATGGCCATCCACCTAAACTGGCAGGCTGGGCAAGGAGCGCATAACTCTGAGAAGCAGTCAAGTTGAAAACCGTGTAACTTTTTCTTACCACTTTACAATTATCTGCTATTTTGGGTTGGCCTGTCACGTAAAATCCCAGAAAAATAATTTGAAGTTTACAGTTGGAACGTGCCAAAATGTGGAAAGGATAAATTGGTATGAACATGTCTTTAAGGCAGAGTACAAGCACAAACGGCACAAGCAGAAATCATTCGCCTTTAGGAATATCAACGTTTTGCCAGAACAATCATGTCATAAACTAGAGATGCAACGGGGAATCTGAATGTGAGAGTAGAGAAAACATGAAGTTAGCTGTATGGTCTGTCTGTAGGGTGTTTAAAACAAAACCAGAGGAAGAACAAAAGGTGGAGAGGCTCAGAGTAAGAACCAGTGTTTCTACAGAGGACACAGCATCCCTTGAGTGAAAGTACAAGCAAAACAAACCCTGTCTTAACAATTACATGCTTTTAATGCTTTCTTTTAAGTAATACCGCTGTCCAATTATTTTTATCAAATATTTCAAAGTTGTTGAAAGTGGTCTGAAGGTGATGTCCCAACCAACACTTCTCAGCTTAAAACAGGAAAAGGTAGAACAGTAACTGAAAGCTTTGAAAAATAAAACACACTAAATGTGATTTATTTCTAATCAGAAACATGCCTAATCAAAGACCAGTGTGATTAAAACATTTTGTTCATGACCTCTGACCTACATGTTCTGTATTAGTTTATAAACATTATAGAGCCAGGCATGACGTTTAAACAGACAGAAACCTAATGTTTACTTTTCAAATATCAGAGTGTTGACCTCTGTCACTAAATCTCTGCTTGGGTCCAAGCAAAAGATGATGATCAGATGATATTTGTCATTGTTCCCCAGCAGGTAGATCTGTGTACAGGGGAGTGTTGTGTCGACAGCAGAAGTGTGAAATGTGTGACACTACAACCTTGTGTCAAACAGCTAGAAACCACAGAGGAGGGCCAGTAGGGCTCAAGTCCTAAAAGCTAGAAACTTTCTGCAGAAATGTTGAAGCGAGCCGATGCTGCTGCTGCTGCTCAGAACTCCAACATTACTTTGTGATAATCTGAGCTCAGAAAAATGACCAAACTTTGATGTCTAAAATGTAGATGGGTAAAGAAAACCAAGACAGAAATGTTAAAGCTGCTACTGGTGGCTTATTATGGTCACCATGATACCCACACACACACACACACACACACACGAGTCTCACATGGCTTGACAGCACTCCTAATAAACCAGGCAGACAGAAGCACAACAGAAACAAACAGCTGCAGTGTGAAAACAAAGTTATATTAAAAACCATTCCACCATTCAAGCAGCGGAAGCTTCGGTGAGTTTTTATTATTCGACTGTGTTTAATGGGAGGAGAGATGACAAGGTAAAGAAACACTTTACTTCCTGTTTTATAGAGAAATGTTGAGCAAAAATGTCTATGGAAGCGTGGCTGTGAACTCTGCATTCAGAGGGGATTCAAGAGAAAACGATCAGTCCTACAGCAGTGAGAGACACACTGGGTGAAGGAAGACTAAAATGACTACGTATTGAGGTATAATTTGTATATGTACCAAAAAGGTCGAAGGAGTAAACACAAAGACTCGTAAAAGGTTTTTAAGAATTTTAGACTGCTCAAAAGTTAGGTGTGTGACATCAACAACTGTCAGCTGAACATCATGTGGTAAAATCTCCAAAAATCATCCAACTTAAACTGTGATTGTGTGAAAACCATTAGCGATCTTAAAACACCAGATCGGTCATGTAAAGTTCAACTTTCTGTCACGTGTTCAAACTTTGAATGATGTTTCTGCTGTGAAGACTGAGCGACAGAGCTCCAAACAGGGCTGGTTGTTTTCATGGGTTTCACCAAAATCCCATCATTTCTCACAGCTTCTTTTCAAGTTTTATCAACATCGTACAATGTACCTCTACTAGAATTCATAGTGAACTATTCCCAATCAAGTTGCACATTTTGATGTATATTTATGTTTTTCTGTCTTTTTTTTTTAAAGCCGTGGGGCACGAAAATAAAAATTGTGACAGAAACTGAATAACCTTGAAAACTTAACTTAACAATAAAGAAATCTGCATGACAAACTGTTGCTTACAGTATTAAAGTCATAATAGCTGTCAAAACACAATCTTTTAATGTTTTTGATATAACAATATACTTTAACACAATTTCTACATCATTAAATGATTGGGGGTTAATGTAACTCAGACTCAGGGTTTTGTAAAAATTTAGTTAATTTTTTTTTTTTGCCTTTGTTTGCAACTAAATTTGATGATCAGTTACAGAAAATCTCCCGTTAGATTTTCAGAATATCTCAGCACAGCTCATTGCATCTGATCTTATCCCCTGCTTTTGTTTAAACTCTCTCCATCACTTCCTCTCCTAAAACCCGTCTACTTCTGTTGACTCTCGTCCTCACAGCTTTTAGTAGTTTCTTTTGAAAAGAAAAGAGAACTTTACCTTTCCTCTTTCCACCTGTTGCTCTGATTCATTGTTCTCCCTCTGACTCTGTTTACATCCAGAGGTTATTTTACTGACTCTGCTGCACACCAAGACTGTCTGACGTGAACTCGTCAATGTTGGAAAGTACACAAACGACTTATAATTGTTGGCAACAAAACATGACTCTGTTGATTTGACTCATTTATTACAAATTATGTGATAGACGTTTGGCTGTGAATGATTTGCTGGTTATTTACATTATAGATATATAAAACAAAAAAATCAAATTAAAAACATTGAAAAATTATATACGTATTTTGACAGCTTTTATGACTTTAAACAGTCCCTCTGAAAAGTTGCGATTGCAACTATTAACACAAGTTCAACCAATTGTTGCAAATTTTCCTCAGAGTCACAATTTTTACCAATCACTGCAACTTTAAAGTAAATCTGACCAATCACCTTAGCCCATTGGCCAGTTTCACTTCCTGGTCTCTGAGCCTGGCTCAGACTGCAGGATAAACACATCCGATGCCAAAAACATCCCTTTCAAAAACCAGTAAAATCTGTGTGTGTCAGTTTCCTGACGTATTACATGAAAGCAGTTTAGCAACACATCACTTGAGAAGTAATTTTCTAACACAAAACATGTCCGGAGACCGGCTGAGAACCAAGGGCAGACACCAGTAACCTGACAGGTACTGAAAACATGGTGAGGTAAAAAATAAAATTAAAAAAAGGCATTTGACTTAAAAAAGCAGAAAGTGAATGTGTGAGCAAGTCTGAGAGAAATACGAAAATAAAACCCACAAATAAACTCATATTTTAGGAAATAGTGTCAGTGTGGGTAACTTAACCTGTTTTATTGCCTTTGATGAGAACTTAATACATGTTTGTTTATGCATAATTATAAAATTAAAGAAGTAGTTGAGTCTATAGGTACGTGAGTGAGTCTGACTGAGAGAAATAAATACAAATCCAGCAATTACTGAGGAGCAAATAAACAAAAATAAGCTCACAAAATGTTTTAGGACTTAGTGCAGCAGTGTTGGACCTGATCAGGTTTACTGTTTGCTGAGTTATAAATGTGTTTTTTAATATATATTTTACTTTGTTAGGTTTGTGAAGAGTAGGTTCCCTCTGCCCTGCAGTCAATACCTCATTTCAGAGTGACCGCTGTTCCTGCTGTCCCAGGATTTCACCAGATTTTGCACTTTTTCTTTCATTTTCAACATTTCACTTAATATTAAAAGTTATTTGAGTAAACACATGAACAGATTTATTTTTGGCACTTGAAACATTATCACTTGAAGCTATTTTTGTAACTTTCTTTGTTTTGCCATGTTTTAGAAAAACATAGCAACTTCGGTTGCAAAAGTTATTTTAGTCCCCAACAATCACAGAGACACTCAGTGAAATCCTGCAGGGACTGACTAATGCAGAGGCTGGAAGAGGCTTTCAACTCCATAAGCCAAACCTAAAACCAGATCATCACATCTCCTTCCATTACTTAGGGGTTCTGTTACTGCCTCCAGTTCCTGCAGGAACAGGAACTGGATCAGATGGTTCTGAGGACCGTGAACAGGTCCCTGTAGTCTCCAGCCTCATGTGGAGCTGGAGTGCAGTGGACTCACCAGACAACCCCAAACGCTCCGTACCCGATGGGCCTGTCAGGCTCCACGTCCAGGTGCTGCTGGAGGTGGTTCTGCTGCTGCTGCTGCTGATGAGGATGATGGTGGTGGTGATGGTGGTGGGCTTTGACCGAACCAGCTGCAGCGGCTTGGACCTGAGCGGGAGCCGCGGCCGAGCCGGGACCCGGAGCTTGTCCCGGGGCCGGGGAGGGGAAGTACGGCTGCTGCTGGCCTGGGTTGAGCATCACAGCCGCCGCCGCCGCCGTGGAGGTGTGCTGCTGCACCGTGTGCACAGCTGCAGCGGAGCCCGGGTGCTGCAGGTGGTGCTGGCCCGGGTGGTGGTGGTGGTGGTGCATGTGGGGGGGCTGGAGGTGCTGCAGCTGGTGGTGGTGGTGGGCAGCCACTGCTGAGGAGCCCCCGCTGTATGCAGCCATCATTTTGGGAACATTGGCAGCAGTGGTACCACACAGAGCCATTCAGGGATGCTGACCCACCTCCTGACTGGACCTGATGATGACGATGATGAAGATGATGGTGATGATGATGATGGCTACCAGCCTGCAGCACTGTGGTCAATCATACTGACAGAAATCATCTAGAAAACAGGTCTGAACTTTAAATCATCTAATTTCAGCTACTTTTATCCTTTATGGAGAAAAGCCATGCTGTCAGCTAAAATCCTGGTCCTGTTAGTGCACCATCAGACCGGTTCTGCAGCCGGTTCTGTCCACCTCTCACCCCCAAAGTCTGAATGATGAGCGGGACAACTAAAAAGAAAATGATTCAGAAGAGGAGAACCACGCGGCCCCTGAATGAATCCAGTCGGTGGTCCTTCAGGTCCTTCATGGCACAGTCTGGATATCAGCGTGATCCAAGTTCTGTCACATGGAGAATACGGCACTGATCATGAGCAGAACCCAGCTCCTCCACAGGACCCCAACCAGCACCGTGAATCCGACCCACAGAGGGGGCTTCACGCGGCCCGGAACCAGCATCTACCGATCCAAACGGACTCCTCTTCAGTAAACAGGACTAATATCCGAGCTGCAGATCCGGTACCACAGCAGAGGCAGACAGGCCCAGGTCAGCTCCATCTACTCTTTTCAGATCAATCTGCCCGCCCGTACACGAACCCCCAGGCTTCGGGCCACAGATGAAGCATTGCTCTCAGGACCACAGCAGGAAACCAGCCCGGTGTTCGGTGGACTCCGCTCCGTCCAGCCGAGGCTCCACGTCCGAGGACAGCTGGCAACAAAGCGAGGAAAACTTCGGTCCGTTTTAATCCGACACTAATGATCTCAGCAGCCCCAGAACTGAAAACAGCAGGCTAATGAAGCTGACAGCTCAGAGCTGCTAGCTAACAGGCAGTGGCGTCTCCACATCCAAACACAGCTCCTTTCGACCCGCTCAGTCCTCCCACCGTCAGCCCAGACCGACTGAACCAGCGGACTGGACCTCGGCAGTTCGGCCCAATGACATTCCACTGACAGAAAACTAATCACAAAGCAAAGAGGATGAGCAGTTGATCCAACATGGTGTACACAATCTTAGCTGCTCGGCGGTGAGACGCGTCTCAGCTGCCAACCAATCGCCTGTCGTGCTGCAGTGACGCAGGTATAATCCCCTTGATTGGCACCGCGCGCAGCCAATGGCAGTCAGGCTGCCGCGGTGACAGCGCTGCTCATTGGACCCCAGGATGTCCACACAAAACAGCCTGGAAATTCTCCCAACGTGCACTGTAACTGTAAGAATAAATCAAAATCAACCTGACAGAGAAAAAGTTAGATACATTTATAAAGCTAAACATGCAACAAGTTCAAGTATCAAACTAAAACGACACACATCAGGAGGGAAAACAAACTTAACTGAACTTGATAAATAAATGATTCTGATCACTTCACAGTTTCTGTGCGCGGGGGCGCGCATACACACAGAGCTTCATTAGCGTCATTTTTATGTTCAATAAATTACCTCATAAATCATGTAGAACTTGTCTTTTTAATGAATTTATTTCATGATTTGATTTATGGATATTATTTACTCTAGCTTACAAAAAATGTAACCAATAGTTTGTTTTATATGCAAGATTTCTAATGGTGATTATTTGGATTTAGTGGCACAAAAAAATTCAAAAATTTTGTGAAAACTGTTATTGTCAAAATAAATCACGTTAAATAAAATCGTTCATTTGATATGTTTTGAAAAAAATCTGAATTTATTTATAATTGTTAAAAATACACATTTTTACTGGTGTTAGCCACACTACTCGTGCATTTAGGCCAGGCGTCTGCAACATTTACAATCAAAAGAGTCATTTCTGCCCCTTTGCTCACTAAAGAAATGTGTCCTGCTGCAGCTGTGTTTAACAACTGGTGGCTCGTGGACCACTTCAAGTTTGTTGGATGGGGCTCTTCCAGCCAGTGGGGATGACACTATAATAATAAAAACATAATGAATTTTAACATTTATTGGTATTTAAATTTTAGAACAAAGAAAAGATCATATTCATGCAAAAAAGTATTTTATAGTTTATTCCAATTTTAATGAAAACATGAGAGAGAGCGAAAGCTCTGCTGTATGAATGGAAGTTGGAATAATGAAGTGGCCAACAAGCTATTAGCATGATCTGATTCACATATTTGCAAAAGAAAATTCACAGGAAAACTGTTAAAACTAGCCTTCTCTGTTGTGGGTATAAAAATCTGTAAAATTCAATTTCATGTTAGTTTTGATCAAAACATCAAAGTTGGAGACCTTGTGCTTTAAAAATATTCTGTTGGAGGTGGTGTTTTGCATTTCTTTTTTGTTGTTTTTATTTTTAAATTAAGTTGTTTAATAAAACTGTTATGTATCTGATATTTTAAAGTTTTGTTTTAGATCATGAAGATGTAAGATGGAGGTGCAAGTGTTATCTCTCTGATATTACAGGATTAAGGATTGAAATCCATCCATCCATTTTATTCATTTTATTGGGTTGTGGAGGCCTCAGGTCTTGGAGGAAAGACATCCCTCACCCCAGTGACATTGTCCAGGGGCCTCATCATAAGCACAAAAAAGTGACAACACCCTTTTACACACAAAACTGTAGTAATAATGAAATGACCATGGAAATGGGTGCAGCGCTATGCCAGCTTAAAAGCTGGCATATGCATGTTTCTACAATTGTTGGTCTGTTGACTATGCTTGGCGAGCTGGGAAACTGTTAATGATGTAAAAACTACGATTAGACACATCAAACACATGATTAATGAATACATCCACATATATGCATCTACAAATAGATAATAAAGTATCAACAAAATGATGCAGAAAATTCCTTTAACAATAGTTAATAGCTCATATGTACCCCATAAGTATCCTATGGGTACTCCATATGTTACTTTGTAAGTATCCCTTAAATACTCTGTATGTTACCATGTAAGTACTGTGTACGTACTCTGTATGAACCTGGCTGTATTATGCATTCCTCCTCAAAATTCAAATGTTACAGATGTAGTTGTGTAATTCAGTATCTATGTAGATCACAAGATGGTAAAAACGAGTTTGTAGCATTTAGACTGCATGTCCACTACATATTGCCTGCAGTTACTACAGTAATCACAGTCACCTCTGTCTGAGGGCATGGCAAGTCTTAAGTTTGGTAAATTTCTTGTTAAATGCCTACAGTAGACAGTCTACTGTACTTAGCACAATTTCCAAAACAGATTACAATCTGTTCAAGAATGTTATTTAGCCTAAATGCTCTTGTATTTAAGACACACACATATGCCCCCCCC
>NC_051431.1:28222932-28240467 GCF_001649575.2 Kryptolebias marmoratus | reverse complement strand
ATATGATGGGATTATTCATATGTCAGCTAGTTAAGATGTAACAAATACAGCTAGCCAACATTTTGGTGAGGTGACCTGCTTTAACAAATGAATGATTCAGTCTAATGAGCAGCTGGTTGGTAACAGACTACAAGCCAGTAAGATGTGGTATGGGTGGCTTCTTTGTGAGGAAATGTATTTAGTTGTCTTAACTCCACTGATGCACACAAAGCTGTGCTGTCCCCAAACATCCCAGCTTTACAGCATCATTACTAGTCAGTGGTTCAAGTGAATGATTTCCTGTTTGTTGATTAAACTACAGTTTCATAGCGTTCTACTAAGTCACTGAGTGCCTCTGTTATTACAGTAGTAATGTCAGTTATCACATGTATAAAGCTTGAAATGCCTTAGCATCACCCCTGAACTTGATAGCTTCACACACTGTCATTTTTCCTGCACTCTGCGATAATGCCAGGACAGTGCCAAAGACCCTGTTTTTACATACCTTCAACACATTTATGAGCATTTCCAACTCATTCTTCAAATCTCCTCTTTATCCCACACGTAGACAGGACTTTTGGGCATTCAGAGAGGAAAAAAAAATCATGTGTGTAGGGTATGCTTCCATCTAATTGCATATTTAAATAGAGGCAGGTGGTGTCTTATGTGCACTCAGGTACACGTTGATCTAGATGTGCAAAGAATATTTGCTTGGATTCATGCACATGCAGTTTCATACATCTAGAATTTATGTATGTACATCATTTTCTTGATCTAAGTGTACACCATGTTTTAGTAGAAAATCCATGTAAATCGAGGCCCCAGCACTAAGTCTGACCTAAGCCACCTTATAGACCAGGGGTAGGCAACCCTGGTCCCGGAGGGCCACTATCCTGCATGTTTTACTTGTTCCTCTGCTCCAACACACCTGATTTGAATCAGTGTCATTAACAAGCTTCTGCAGAACATGAAGAGGTAATTTAACCACTGAATCAGGTGTGTTGGAGCAGAGAAACAAGTAAAACATGCAGAATAGTGGCTCTCGAGGACCAGGGTTGCCTACCCCTGTTATAGAGGAAGCTTTCTCTTTATGTTTTATAGATGAAAACAGATTTGTGTTTTGTTTTGCATTTTATTGCGAAGCACTGATTTTATCTTTCTGAAGGTGCTATATTAATAAACTTTACTTACTCCTTACTAATCTGAGCAGGAACCCATCAGGCAATATGCAAATAAAGATTCTTAGTTATTCAGAAAAAAATAATTATCACTCACTCCCTTTAAAACACTGGTTCATCTGTTAGCACTGAGCCAAGGAGAGAAAAACGACTTCACAGAAAAAAATTGTGGTTTTTCCAGATCGTGTTTTATTAATTTACAAATAGTTTTGACAGGAAACAACACACTTCATTAAAAACATCCGTGTGTACATATAAAATAAAGTTACACTCAACAGGAGGGCATCAAATCTGACGTATTTCTATTGGTGTAAAACAAAATTCAGCTACAACAAAAATTTGCTTTATTTTTTTTTTTCATGGGAACATACACACTCACCCTTCTGTGGGAATAAATTTATCATAAGAATGGCTTAATCTCACATATCTTCATTTAGTCATCAACTCCACAGATCAGAATTTGTTCTACGTGTTGAATTCATCAGAGAAGGAAAAATCTATTACCATAAATCAACAATCTGACAAATTAAATTTTGCTTCAACTACATTTACTTCTAAAGTTTTAAATAGAACGGAAAATAAAATAACTTTTGGTGCCGCTTTATTTGCTACTGATTTTGGCTGAAATGATTTTTAATTAATAATGTAGTTGTTTTAATGCAATATTTCAAATGCACATAAAGATAACTTAAAATTGATTGGATCAATAATGTTTTAGCACATTTTCTAAGTTGTAATGATGAAACCCATTTAAGAAGCTAAATCCCTCCATCCTCCCCTGTTTGGCAGTCAGCTAACATTTCTTACTGGATTCTCTCCAACATCCGCAGTTCGGTTCATCGTCTGCATTTCAGAAAACAAACTACAACCTAGCATCTCCAGCACAAACACAAGCCTGTAATCTGTGGTCATTGTTGTTGGTGAGCTGCCACGCTTGGGGTCGTAGGTTAGGTTAGGTTAGAGGTGGGTCTATGACACTGACCAGCATCAGAACCTCATGACACCTGAACTTCCTTTCAATAAAATTCATACCTTTCACTGTTTGAAACGTCATGTTTACACCATCCTATGTTTCACTGAGGAAGAACTGTCTCAGTGTAAACCAGTGGTGCCCAATCCTGGTCCTGGAGGGCCACTATTCTGCATGTTTTATATGTTTCCCTGCTTTTTAGCAAGGATCTCATTTATAAAAGATTGCATAGGATTCATACTAAAAATGGCGTACGCCAAAAAGAAATACAGATTTATAAAACCATGCGGACGCACACCAGCAAGCAATTTCCCTTTATAAATTACACCTGTACCTAAAGGTTTGCGCACAAGGTCCCGCCTCAGGTTCTGCCCTCCACACACCCACATTCAACCGAAAAGTGATGGTCTGACAAAAACTGATCGAGCGCGCATGGGTGTGAGCGGTATTAAAGCGCACCTCCTCTGCACTCTGAGGGTTTGAAAAGGAGGTTAGGAGGCAGCGACTGAAGGGGGAGCCACTGTCCCCTTGTGTGTTAATCTGTGGTACACATCACCCTGGTGATCATCCAGGGAGAGGAATGTGATGGGGAGTAAACTTTGAAATGTTGTGTGAACTTTTATTTAAGGTTTAAGTTGGCATAAAGGCCTTTTTTATTTGAAAGGTCCTTATATCAGAGTGGCTCACCAGCGGAGGCATAAATAACACTGCTGTTTTGAAAGCTTATAAAGTCAATCTAAGTTTGATTATGGAGTGAAATTAAATATCTGAGAGGAATCACGATGCAGTGTGGCTTCAATTCCCCACGTCACCATCTGTGTCGCCAGTTTCCCCTGGCTCCAAAACAAGCGTATATGGTACGCATGGGTCAGAGTTGGCGTGAAGGATCGCAAATTTTCCATCAAGTTTGTGTTTTATAGATCACAAACTTTGTGTGGAAAGTGACATACGCAAGTTTCAGATCCTGTTTTGTGCGTACGCCAGTTTTATTAATGAGATCCCAGGTCTTTAAGTTCTACAGAAGCCTGTTAATCACTCAGTCACTTAATTCAGGTGTGCCAACATTGAATCAGGTGTGTTGAAGCAGGGAAACAACAAAAACATGCAGGATAGTGGTCCTCCAGGACCAGGATTGGACACCACTGGTTTAGGAGCTCGTAAAATGCCATTTCTGTGCAGTTGCAAGGCTTAAACAACAAAAAACATTTAAGTGTTCACAAAAAACCACTCCCATCGGGATAGGCCTTCCAATTATTTACATGTATAAAATAACAGACCTGTGGCTCTGAACGGTACGTTTGTAATCCTACTGTTGCAGGTACAGCATCTGATGTGGACACTTTGTGTTTAAACTTTAAACACTGAAATGGAACAACAGAACTGCCTCAGGTTTATCTGAGAGAATATATCAAGAAGAAGAACTGGACCTGAAGCCCACACTGTCACGTAGCCTAGCTTCAACTCATGATGGTGGTCTGAACTGAGACCGCGACGGCATGTGAATCTATATACAGTTTAACATTTGGAGGACTGAGACATAAAGGCAGACTAAAATACGTCAGTGGCACAATAAATAAATCTATATGCCAACAAATTAAACAAAAAGATTATTGTAGGAAATAGTTTATGTAAATATGTTGTTTTAATTTTGACTATAAATATGAATGACCTTACTGAACTTAGATATTCTGGTTAACATGTTGAAATACTTTCCACCTTAAACAGGAACTTCATAATGAGTTAAAAACCCACTCCTGCTTGTTTTTTTTACGTCCTCTTTACTCTGAAGGAGCCCGAACGAGGCCCTGTCCACACTACTACAGAGTTTTGTCGACTGCCGACGAAAGGCAAAAGCAGAAGATGGTGTTTTTGCCCTTGTCTCTGTGTTAGCAAAATATCTCATGAAATGTGGAACAGATTTTGACGAAACTAAGAAAGCAATCGCTGGTTGTACATCTACAACTCATTAACGTTTGGAGTCAGTCCAATTCAAGATGGCTGCTGCATATGAGCAGCATTAGCAAACACACAGTAAGTCAGTCAGTTTTACAGATACTGAGCTGAAATCTGACATAGTAGTAGCTGAGCATCATCCACAACACACGCTCGGAGTGAGAATCTTGTGATATCACACATAATGTTATTTTCAAGGTTTGACGAAAAAACGCTGTTATTTGTCAACATGAGGTGATTTTAGTCTAAACCTCTGGCATGAAAAGTGGTGAGTGATATGCATTCCTTCAAGGAATGCAAGGCCATTAATTAATTAATTATCTGAGACATCACAGGCTCACACACTCACGGACTTCATTCAGCTATAGATTATTTAAGTCTTCAGTCCACCAGGGTGGTTATGAAAATCATTGATTCTTCCCATCACCTTCACACAAGAACAGGAAATGTAGAACATAATTTAATTACAGCAAAATACTCAAATGTCCCCCAAACCCCCCACTCTCACGAGGAGGTAGGAGGGCAAGTCCTGATATCAACGGGTCCTCAGTAGGAGGAGGTAGATGTTAATGTTTTCAGCTTTCTTTAACAGTATTTGAGTTTTCTTTTTTTTTTTTTTTTATAGGATGCAGTGGTGTTTTTTTAGGAGAGCTGCTGAGTAACACCGTATCCATCTACAGGTTTTACTCTTAAAGGGTGCAA
Organism: Kryptolebias marmoratus; assembly: GCF_001649575.2. NCBI lineage: Eukaryota > Metazoa > Chordata > Actinopteri > Cyprinodontiformes > Rivulidae > Kryptolebias > Kryptolebias marmoratus. The sequence continues at coordinate 28,235,685 of NC_051431.1, read as the reverse complement.
CAGAAACAGTTCAAAGTGTTTTCCTGTATTTCATTCCTGATCCTGAACAAACCTGATGGTCTCTGTAGCTACAGATATATATGATGGGGGGGGACAAACAAGCAAACAAACAAAAAAACAACACTGTGTGTCAGTTATCATAAAATTAAACCAACAAACACTTCATTTTCAAAGTTTGTCATTTAAAAAAGGGAAGAAAAACGCTGTTGTGGTTGTTTTGTTGGTTTCATCACTCAAAACGCAAAATCTATATTTGTCCTGCCGTTACAGAATGACGTTTGGTTTTATCACCTGGACTTCATCTTCAGCACTGGGTTCTTGGAGTCGAGTTGTGAAACGGATGAAGGTAGCATCTCACTGGGCTGTAACTGCTGGAGACCAATTTGTAAACAGAAAGATGTCTCCAAACACACAGTGGTTCTCAATTTTTTTGTCGCAGAGGTGCGCAGTCTGGTCACTTGAGTTATGAACTGGTTTAAAAAAAAATCATTTCTCAAACCCATCTCAAGAAGTGGATTTTGACGCTCCTCTGATACAAAAGACCTGAGGCTACAAGCCTGAAGGTCCAGATCCAAAAACGACAATGATGAGAAATGATCATTATTCAAAAACCTGTCCAACTCTGCCTACTTGTGTTTCTAAACTGATTCACAAGCATGGGGGCAGCAGCCAAGCTGGGCACACAGTGGGCTGTGGTGGATATGATATGGGTGTAGGTGTGCGATGAAATGTGCCGTGATTTTCAAAAATACACACTTGCTGATCACTAACGCAGAGTTCAGTGAGACTGCAACTGAAAATATCATTTTTCTTACAATTTTGAGTCATTCATTAGTCTCCAACAGTAACTATTGGCACTTGAAGCACAGGAAAAAAAAAAAAGTGCTGTATTTTTACCCTAACCGTCATCATCAGCATCCCCACTCTCACACGTATCGCCCCTGCCTGCTACCATTTGTGACATACTGTGAGACCAGCAATTAGCCAATTTAATCCTATTATAGCTCTGTCGTTACTGCTGTTTTATAATGTCTAATGAATCATTGAGGCATGTCATTATGATCAGTTTATGAGGAATATTCCAATTGCAACAAAAAAATCAAAAAGCCAAAAGACGATAAAATGTGAAGGACCTGAATGTGTGCGACTTATTTTTAAAGGCTGCATCAGGGGTTTACACCAGGTTAACCGTTACCAGACTCCCCTCTGGGATTAATAGTTATCCTGTTATTTATCATGGATATTCTACTGCTTGTAACTTGCAGGATTAGGATTTAAATCTATGGAAGACGGTCACAGCTTCATGGAAAATCATCCTCGAGTCTGCCCAAGCCGTAAATTAGAATGAAAATAAATCACTTAAATTTCAAGCTCACTAGGTCTTGACTCATTTTTGTTGAATTTATACAAATAAATTCAGTGTGCTTACTGCATACCAAAATGATGCTATATTTATTGCGTTTTCAAACCACTTTACTGGTCCAGAAGCTGTCAAATGTGTCATGTTTGGAGGCTCACACTGAGGTTTTAAAAGTCATAAAGGAGTTCTATACATGTCCCACTGGGCAGCTCAAAACTATAAGCATCTTGATATTAACCTGTGTCACAAACATCAGGTTTAATAAATGGTGAACTGCACAACTCTTTGCTATGTGGGAATCTTATACGCCACAAATATCTGACAGCAACGTCAATAAATGGACATTAAGCGGTGACATAGATGCTCCTATTACTAAATTCAGACTCTAAAGAAGGAGAGGAGGAAGAAAAAGTGACCACTGTTGACAGCTTAAGGCAGGAAAAAACATGTTTACAGCAGCGGTCACACTGCTTGATATTAATGATTTATGAGTGTTGGTAGGCTATAAAAAGTGACGCATGCTCAGGACAAAAATTTAGAAGTGCTGGCTCACTCAGAGCCCTGGTCACAGCCCAGTGAGACACCAGTGTGGGACTGGCAAAATCCTATCCTGCAGAACAAAGAAAACTGAGCGACCGACGCCAAGTTGTTTAAAGAGAAACAGAAACCAAGGGGTGGAAAAGTGATCCCAAGCTTCTCTGTGTGGATTCTGTTCAGAAGGAGCAGAAGCTAGGAGATGATCAGAAATGAGCTGGTGTAAATGAGTTATGATACCGAGCATGGTTTGGGTCCAGAACCGACCTCTGGTATGAGGTTGAGACTGGGTTTCTGTCACGTACTCTTCACACATCTGCTCGTGAGATGACAGTGAAACACGTTGAAGGCAGTGAAAATGAAACTAAACTAATGCTTCTTCTGTGGATTCAGACCTTTGAGTTATTTTAAATTACATGTTAGCCCTTTAAAACTCCAGTTTGTTTACGGCTGTCACCCTGGTTTCATGTTTCTGATGGAGAAAGGATCTGAGACTTTCAAATCACTGGTAATCCTCTCACAACAACACATCTTAATTAACCTACACGATGGAGCTACTAAACAGAACCAAAATGTGTCGCAACATCAGAGTCTACTACCTGCTGAAGGGACTGATGCATTTACATTTTGCATGTTTTATCATATAGATAATTTACAGACTAGTCTCTCTAAATGTGAAGTCATTGTTGAGCCTTACATAAGCTGAGTGTGATGAGAAACTCAGTTCGGGTGATGTTGCAGAGCCACAACCTGTGTGAGGTGGCTGCACCTGCAGGGAACTGGGACACGGTGCAGCATCTGAAACCAAGAAAAGACTGAATAAAAACAGTTTTCATCACTAATTTAAAGAAAAAAAAAATATTTTTTTTAAAACTGTTTTTGAGACTGAAATAGGACATGTTTATTAGTACAGTAGAGAGGAGTATTGTAGGGAGGCACATGGTGGTTTCAGTCAGAATCACCCTCAGATAGAGCTGCTTTATATTTCCACATCCGAAGCTGATGACAGCGTGAGCTGACTGGGAGCGGCCGCCAGCCCGATCAGAACCAGGTGGGTACAAAATGAGCCAAAGTGGGCGGAGGGGGACAACAAAATAATGTTCACAGCCAAGAACGCAGAGTTGTGACATGTGCACTTAAAAACAAGCCTCGATTTTCAACAACTAGCTTTTCATAATGCGGACACAGGGATCGCTGGTCAAAATTCAATGAAACTACAGGAAAATTCACATACTTGCTTGAACTTTTCCCACAAGTTTTAGTCACCAACAGTCACAGCCCAGTGAGGGGCCACCTTTAGAAATGGGGTGAGGCGCTCCACCATACACAGACAGCACAGCGTCCAGCTGCTGTTTGTCCTCTTCAAAACGAGCCAGTTAAGATGGAGAAGACCTCTAGGCCGAAACAGGACTCAGTAGAGAGATGTTACCTCACAGCTGGATTGAGAACACCTTGGGGTCTCAGAATGAGCAGCAGAGGTAGCTGTGGAGAGGGATGACTGAGGATCTCTGCACCACAATCTCTGATCAGTGGTGGATGGACGATTATATTTCTAGTTTCTGACTGTTGTATGGGCTCCATCTTCAAGAAAAGGTTATACACCTTTCAAAGGATGCTAGAGGAAGTGATCTGATGTATTGCTAAAAGATTAATTTAACATCCCCACAACAGTGACTGGCTCAACATTTGCAGATTTTGATTTTGTGGTTTATGTGTTTTGCCAAATTTTGTGTTACTGATTTGGTCCCATTTGAGTTTTTTGGTTCATATATATTCAGTTTTTTAGTCCAATAACTGGTTGTTTTAGTTAGCCTAGCCTTCTGTTTCCCCACACACCTATTCTGGTGTTTGTTCAGCTTGTAACTCTCGCCCCGTGGTCTCCAACCGTGGGCATAAGGAACCAGTCCTGCATGTTTCTGTTTCGACCCATTTAATTTAAATTAATGGGTCATTAACAGGCTTCTGCAGACCTTAATGATTAAGAAAGCAACTCATTCACTTGATTTAATGACTGATCAATCAAATAACTTATCTTATTTTAAGTTAAGGACATGGCAGATCGATGTTCATGATAAAATACGATTATTTGATCATCAGCAACTGTGAGCTCTTTAATAAATAAAGTGATTTCAGCTGTTAGAAGCATTTAGGTGTGTTTTAACGCAATGCCAAGGCAGAACGTCAACAGCAATGACCTTAAAGAAGCAACTGTTGCTGCCCATCAATCTGGGAAGGGTTAAAGGTCATTTTGGAGACTGTCATTCTACAGAGAAAAAAATGTTTTCTATTGTAAATAATCCCAGACAGTTGCCAATGTTCCCAGGAAGAAACATCCCAGCAAATTCACCCGGAGGTCAGACATTATAATCATCAAAGAAATGAGCCTCATCTCAGACTCTACAGGCCTTGGTTAGCAGGTTAAAGGTTAAAGTTTATGTATGGCTTGCTTGTAAGAGTTGCAGGAGAAAGCCTCTTTTCTCTATAAACAACATGGCAGCAGGACTGAGGTTTGTATGGTTTCATCTGAATGAACCACAAGACTTCAGGAACAAAACCAGACCAAAAGTAGAAATGTTTACACATAACGCACAGCATCATGGCTGAACAAAACCAAATACAGCACATCAGAGCAAACACTCCACAGCTGAAACTTGGACTGAACTGGGTCATGGTTCAACAGAACAATGATCCCAAACACAGCAGCTGATCTACAACAGAACGGCTCAGAAAGAAAAGACTCAAAGTGCTGCAACGGTCCATGATCGAGGTCAATGCTGCAGCGGGACCTTCAGAGAGCTGAGCACAAACTAATGTCTGCAAACCTCAATGAACTGAAGTAATGTTGGAAAGAAGAGTGGGCCAGAATTCCTCCACAACCATGCGAGAGACTGATGAAGTCCTACAGAAAAACACTACATAGAGGTATAGCTGCTAAAGGAGGTTCTACAGGAGCTGGAACCAGTTTTTCATTTACAGCTTTTCTGCGTTTAGTTCTTGTTAAATGACACAATGTAATAGTTTCAATAGTAAGAGTTTAGTTTCATTAATCAAATGTGGTTGTTTTAATTTAAAGTTTAATTAATGTCATTGAACTAATATTAGATCGTAGTGTTTATATGTTTGGGGCAGTTAGATGCAAATAAGGATAAAGTAACGGAAAAGTGTGCAGAGCATCATTCACATTTCATTTGCAGTTAATTTATCTGAACTTACTGCAGTGTTTCTTTTTAACAGCACTCATTTTAAGAGAGTCATTTAATTTGAAAAAGTATCTTACCATCATACTTGCTGATTGCGCTGTTCAGACTCTTCATCAGCGTTTGCTCTTCTGGGCAGACCATCTTCTTCTGCACAGAAATAAGCCAATAAATGAGCCAAGTTTATTTCCTATTTCAGAGACGTCAACTAAAGGTGTTTTCACTACAACGACTTTTTCCAGAGATCTCTTTTTAAAGCGTCTAACCATGGCCTTCTTACCAACAGGGGCTAAAACAGGCCTTTATGTCAAACAGACATTTGGTAGAGAGGTTGTACTTTCAGGTTAATTCCTGATCGATCTGGAGCTGAAGCTTTGGGGGAGGTGATGCTGAACATTTCTGAATAAGTATTCTCAACATTTCTTTTCCAGCTTTTTGTTTCTCTCATTTTGCTCTTCATTAAACTTTTTTTTTAACAAATTTTTGTGAACTTCATGTTGCACCAAAAAAAAAAAAAATACTTTGACTATTTGCAAAAAATGTTTAAACAAGCTTCTTCAAGCAACTTCAATAAGCTGGAAGTTACGCCACCGATGTGGTTTTAGTGACAGATCAGGCTGAAATATCCATTACAGTATCTTGTTTCATCCTTGTTGGAGGGAAATAACTATTCTTTGAACTCCTGCTGATTTTATAAGTTTGCTCACTTACAACAAAGTAAACAATATAATCTGAAGTATTTTGTGTAATTTTCTTACTTAATAGTAAAAAAAAAAAAAATCCATTTAAATCCCAGGTTGTGAGGCACCAAAACATAATACCAAAAGGGGTGAATAATTTTGAAACCCACTGTATAACACGCAACCATGGAAACTACAGGCAGATATGCTTCAGTAATAAAATTATTCATATCTCACCACTGGGGTTCTCCTCGCCATCTTCAAGGAGGTTAGCTGTAGAGTTGGCTGTGCCCAATTTGAGAACAAACTTAGTTAAAGAAAAACAAAACTCAAAACTAGAAAACATACAGTAACTAAACTCGACAATAGAAACGTACTAATGTCGACATATAAATCACGGTTATGTACGTTTATAACTGAAAATGTTCAGCTAAATAAGTGACATTTATTGACAATGTTCTTTTAGAGATCTCCTCTTCATCAATGGTACACGTAGTTATTTTCACTCCTCTTCTTCACCTAAATTCCAGTGCATACTCATTGTAGAAAGCAAACCAAAAAAAAATAAACCTATTCATAAGTCTATCTAAATCCATGTACATGAAAACATTCAGTATGGCCTCAGATAGCCTGCTCTGTTTCATGAAGTTAGGAGTGAACAAACCACAGGAGTGTTCAGAGTTTCTCCTGTACACTCAGGAGGACTGAACAGCACACAGTGGGACTATCTGTAGCTTTGTAATTGAATGTAACCTGAACATACACACTGCACCTTTCATTTCAGCTTGTGTCTGACTTATAGAATACTGATAAAGTCGTAATAGTGGAGGATTTCAATATTCATTATAGTCGTAATATTCGTGTAGATGTTGAAAGTGAAAAATTAAACATGGCCTTCAATAACTTAGTAGTTAATTGTTTTCACCCAAAATGCAGAGGTGGAAAGAAACAAATTATATTTACCCACGTTACTAAAATTGAGTATTAATTTTGTGTATTTTGTACTTTTTAAGTAAATAATCCAATCTGTTCTTTTACTTGAGTACGTTTTATTTCAAGGACCGTACCTAGTTACATTTAAAATCCCACGTGTTACTGACTAACAAATGTGAACGTAAACATGTAAATTTAAATTGTACACCATAACACCTGAAGTGACTGGGGGAGGAGGAGTTTGACTTTCTGTAAATTGTGTCCGAACTCCATTCACTTGGCCACTTCGTCTGCCAGAGGGGAGCAAACCTCAGCAGACATGCACTTCTCCGAACACTGCATGTTAATTGTCAGGCAGCTGGACCTCCACCCAAACTACTGCTAAAGCTAAACCATAAATAATTAAACTCCTGGAACTTCTGGCCGCCATGTCTAAGAGACACTCTGGCTTCAAATTAAAGGAAGGAAGCTGCTTCACTCTGCTGTTAGGTCTGTTAGCTCACAGAGACTCAGACCTGCAGCCTGTGGTGGTGATTTTAAAACACTTGTTTGTTTTTTTAGGTTAAAACGACGCATTCATGGTTTAATAAGAGGCTTTATGAAAATTAGTCAAAACATCAGTGCCTGACACTGCTAATGTTGGTTAGTTCTGTTACTAGTTAAGCTAACACTGTAACCTGATGTCATAAGAAACAGAACTTGGGTCTAAAAACATGTCAGAGAATCAGAAAGTGGACCTAGTCTAATGAAAACATAAAGCCTGATGAAAATTACTACTACTGAGGAAAATAGAAGTAATGTTGCATTTGATGACTGTAATTCCAGTCTCTTTATGTCAGTGCTCTGGAGCAGCAGGTGATGAGTTCAGCCTCTGTTACCATGGTGATCTAACCAGGCTCAAAGAAATCCTCCTCTGTGTTTCTTTCAGCTCATCATAGCAGCTAAACTGTGAACCTCCCTTTGTAGTCCAGCTCTCTGGTGATCCACTGACCACACCTGAACTTCTTTTTAACAGAAGTCTGACATATATTCATACATTTTAAAGTTTTAAAGTCATGTTTATGCCGTCCTATAGCTCACTGAGGAAAAACTGTCCCACTGTAGCCACAAGAAGGAACAGTGAACAAACACCAGAGCAGGACGGGTCATTTAGGAGTTTTTCTACCAGCTGCTTTGTTCAACATGTTGAACACTGTGGGGTGGTCGGAACTGAAATGACAATTTATTCTCTCCGTTTGAAATATGATGTGTGGACATGTTTTATTTTGTAATTGCATGTTAAATTTAAGAACTCATTTGAGGATAAATAAATAAATACTAATTCTTTGTGCACCACAAGAGAGGGACCCTCCTGATGTAAGAAAGTAACTTTTACTCAGAGTAAATTTTTAAGGACTTTTTACTTTTACATAAGTAACTTTAGTCATAGTTGAAGAAGTTTTTTTTCTTTCTTTTTTTTACTCTTTCCACCTCTGGCAAAAATGTCCACAACCCTACTCCTTTTTTTAATCATACTCTTGATCTGGTTCTGACACATGGCATAGAGAGAACTATTAATTGTGTTTTGTCACAACCCACTTTTATCTGAGGTTTTTTTCAATGACCTTGTGTGCAACATTTGATAAAACTGCTTCTCTGGAAAAGAAAGTGATCAGTCAGAAAAAGCTGGCTACAGTTGCGTACTTTAAAAACAGGGATCTAGAAAATAAAAAAAGGCACTCCACTAACATGGAAGAATTTTATTTAACCTTAGAGACAGTCTGCTAACATAAAAGGCGGCCCTTCCTAAAGTTAGCTAGAGCTGTACGTTACTTATCTTTAATAAAGAACAAGAATAACCCCAGGTTCCTGTTTAGTCCTGTAGCTAGACTAATAAAAAGTCCTGTCTCTGTTTAGCCATGTATCTCTATAACCCTCAGTAGTGATGACTTCATCTGAACTGAAGAATCTTTTCAACATGGCTCAGATCTGGAAAGTGTCTTAAATGTGTATCTCAAAGATATTTATTCAACTTCATTCAGGCCTTCTTGTTCTATAAATTCAGCCCTTTCTACTGGACCAGTCACACTCACACAAAGAATAAAAATATGGGCTTCAGTATCTTCTGCAAAGTTGCTTCAACATGTGGAAAAACTGAAAATCAAACCACATTTTTTAGAAAACAGCTTGTCAACATTGTCCCTCGCTCACAGCCAAACAAACAAGGGTATATAAAGGATATGAATGCAACTTCATGAGTGTCCTTTTTGACTTTCTTCTTTTTGTCTTTTCAGAAAATGATCTGGCGATTTCAAACAGTTTCTTCCTTGTTGCTGAGGGAGATGAAACAAGATTAGATCGCATCTACAACAGAGTTTAAAGGCCAAGGGTAATTTATTTAAATCAGTACTAATTCAAACCAGACTTACATTTGCCCATGTGTCTGAGTTTGTCTCTGAACATAGCATCATCTGAGGCAGCCTCCACTGAAGCTGCAGAGTACTGATCACCTGCACACAAGCACAGCAGAACTGTCACCGTATAGTACTTACACATATCAAAAATGGATATTTATTGGGTAAAGTCAGTAACAAAACTAACAGATATTATAGTGAATGTGAAATACACACAGACCAGTCCTCTGGAGAAACTAATGTCTCTAAACCAAAAGGTAGTTTGTACCAGACTCGGTATTTACACTAAATAATTGTTAATACACTGTCCTTTTGGTGTGGCAGAGGAAGTGTGACAAGGGACACCTACCTGTGGATGGATCCATGCCAGATAAATGACTGGACTTTGATTTCTTTGATTCATACTTCAAACGATCTATAAAAAAAAAAGAGCAAATGTTATGAAACAGTTGTTCTGAACCAAGACTTAATGAGCTCTTCTACACCATACTGAGTAAACCTGACTGTGCTCTTTCCTTTTCCTTTCAGAAGAAACCCAACACCTAAAGTATTTTTACACTACAACTAGGTCTGTGACAGCTTTTACATAATCGTATCATTTGATATAATAGTCGTAACAAAGTTGGAACAATCCTCTCAGTTCTCTTCCACCTGCCTCCCTCTCATTCACACACATGTACTCCGTTTTGCTACGACTCTCGGTCATCCCTCGTCTTTCAAGTGCATACCTCCACCCTCTCCAGGTTCTCGTCCACCTGTTTCCTGTTCTCACCACAGATCACATCATCGGCACCCTGTTGTATGCTTTTTCTAAATCCACGAAGACACAAAAAAGTTCTTTCTGACCCTCTCTGTACTTCTCCATCAGAAGTACAGAGCATCCTCAAAGCAAAGATGGCGTCTGTGGTGCTCTTTTTTTGGCATAAAACCATACTGCTGCTCACAAATAGCCACCTCTTGTCTAAGTCAAGCTTCCACAACTCTCTCCCAGATCTTCATCATGTGGCTCATCAACTTAATTCCCCTGCCGTTGCTACAACTCTGTACATCACCCTTGTTCTTAAAGATTGGCACCAACACACTTCTGCTCCATTCCTCTGGCAGTATCTCACTCTCAGAAATGCCATTAAATAATTGAGTTAAAAACCTCACTGCCATCTCTTCTAGACATTTCCATACCTCCACTGGTATGTCATCAGGTCCAACTGCCTTCCCCTTCTTCATCCTCTTCAAAGTTTTCCAAACTTAATCCTCACTAATCTTTTCCACTTCCTGGTCCACAGTTTCTATAACATCTACTCTTCTTTCCCTTTCATTCTCTTCACTCATCAGCTCCTCCGAGTACTCCTTCCATCAGCCTAACCTGTTGCCCATCTTTTCCACTCTGATCCCTCTGAATCCGTGTATCATTCGTTCTTTCCATTTTCAATTGACAATCAAAAATCAAATAATAAAAAAAACAGACTGGTTATTTAGTTTTTTATTATCACACGAAAAACAAACAAAAAAATGCCTGGTTTTTCGTATTTCACTTTTAGGCTAAGATCGGAAACACGAAATCGAAAAACTGGAAGTGCCGGTTTTTTTTTAAGAAAAGATGTCTGCCTCTACCTGTTGGGTGATCAGTTACCCAGACGGAAGTAACTCTATAAAAGACCAGTTCTGAGCATAAAGGCAGAGATAATCACCTCATAAAATTGAAAATGTTCTTTTTTTCAGTGCAGAGAAAACAAAGCCATACCTCTCTCTAAAGCAATCAGGAAGTCATGGTTACGCCGCAGCTCTCTCATGAACTCCTCGTTCTGCAGAAACAGGGCGATGCGCTCGTCTTCCAGATACTGCTTCAGTTTATCATCCTGCTCTGCAGCTTCAGGCACCGAACCCGGACCTTCAGCGGTCCCTACAGCTCCACACACAGAACCAGTCTGAGCCATCCACTGACTTATTGAGGAGGAGGAGGAGGAGGATGAAGGCTGAGATATGCTGCTATGTAAACTCTGCAGAGACAAACACAACGTTGTCACCATGGATCACAAATGTCCAAAACCAATTCAATAGACATTAAAAGTTAACCCAGTGGAGATCTCATAGTTTGTTTTTTTTTTATCCCCTTCAGACGGGTTCCAGTGCTAAACTGGCACCAGAACCTGCTGAGCACTAACTCTATGCTGGGCCAAAGCAAAGAACCGCTTTGTTCGGAGCTGGGAGCAGGCTTCAAGTTACTATCACTTTTATTTTATTCAATTTAAAACAAAATATTCCAGTTCAACTTGAACATTAGGTGAAACTATCAAAAAATCAGGAGCTTCTTGTTTCTTATTTTCCTGCAGTTGGTGTACTTCTTTTTTTTTTTTAAATCACCAGTCACATGTAAAGTAGGTCAGAGCACAGAGCTCCCTTCACACTCATGGTTTTCATTTGAATTGATAATCAATGTTTGAAGCTCTATTTATAAACATGTCAGCTCCTTTAATCTCACCACTCATTGTTTATAGATGTTGTCTGAAACATCACGCCCATTCACAGCATAGTTTACAAATATTATCAGAAAAGAGGGCAGAGCGTTCACAAACACTGCTTGTTTTCTTAAAAAAACTATTTATAAAATTGGTGGGTGATTTTAAGACATTTATTTGCAGAAACAAAGGGGACAAACCCTGTGATCTGTGGTGTTAGTGAAACCAGAATATGCCAGAGGTTGGATCAAACATTTCTCAGATAAGACATTAATGTGACGTAATGACATAATTAACTCTAGGTGGACTGATGTATTCAGCAGCTTCAGCACCATCAGCATATACAGGATCTATCTATGCTCCACACAGACATTGTTGGGGAGTGAAAAAGTGTAAAATAACAAAAACAAATCACCACACGGCGCGCCATAGTAATACGGACATTGTTCGGTTACTAAAACACTGACAAATTAAACAAATAGTGTCATGCGAAAGTGTAGAGTTTTAATATTAGCGTACTTTCACACTAGTACGTTGTTTTTGAGAAAGTTATTTTATAACCCTGAAAAAAAAAATCATAAAAATCATGCACTTAGCCTGGATGAAGATTTTTTTTTCCCCTTTCTCTTTATTCCATGACTGATGTCACAGCTGATGGAGGTACTAACTACTGATAACTATTAAAACCTCACTTCAAAGATGACTGGACTATCCCTTTAAGAACAAGCTTTAGCACCAGCCCTGGTGTAGAACCGGAAAGATGCTCAGATAAAGTATGAAGAGCTCCTCAACACAAATGAAGGAGCTGAAAACTCCATTATGGCTCCAGCTGTTGCACAGAATAATAAAAAACAAACTCTTAAAAAAAAAAAAAAAAAAAAAAAATTAAAAATCCCATTTTTACCTTCAAGCTGTCCAACTGCTGCGGCAGTATCCTCAGAAAATCATCCGGGAGATTTCCGAGCAGAGGGGGGTTCCAGTTCCTGTAGCTTCTAACTGGCTGCTCACCTGCTGAATGGTTCTCAAGTCTAGGAAAGGAACAAAGTAGACATACAGGTGCTGGTCATAAAATTAGAATATCATGAAAAAGTAGATTGATTTCAGTAATTCCATTTAAAAAGTGAAACTTGTATATTATATTCATACATTACATACAAACTCATATATTTCAAATGTTTATTTCGTTTAATTTTGATGATT
>NC_051431.1:28201245-28221688 GCF_001649575.2 Kryptolebias marmoratus | reverse complement strand
ATCATCAAAATTAAACGAAATAAACATTTGAAATATGAGTTTGTATGTAATGTATGAATATAATATACAAGTTTCACTTTTTAAATGGAATTACTGAAATCAATCTACTTTTTCATGATATTCTAATTTTATGACCAGCACCTGTAAGCAGCCAAACCGCAGTCATCTTTAACTGCAGTAAATAACTTTCTACTGCAGACTGAAAAAGATCAAAACAAGGGTAAGGCTGTTAGCGTTCACAGATGCATCAGAACAATCACCTGACTGATGATAGGATATAAAGGATAGATCATTCTGCTGGTTCTCGTGCAAACAGGGGATGGTGATGGGAATCTGCTGAAAGCCTACATAAAACCTGAAGCTGTCAACAGCTGAACCCCAGTCCAGAATCTGATACAGAACAAAACCATTTAAAAGCCTCATCTTCTCATGATAAAGGACCTGACCTACTTTGGTAACTTGTCACAATGCTTCTGATCCCACCCACCCCCCACGTCCCGTTTCCTTTCCTTTGCCTTAAGAGAAAACAAGAAAAAGGGAGGCGTATTTATTGTGACGGGTTCACACGTTCTTCTAGAAGGAATCCTGAGTTGGTAGACTTAGAGGATTATCCCAGCTATGATGTGGAGCGCTGTTGCTTTCCAACCGTTTTAGTGTAAGAAAATATTTTCAGAAGAACACAGACAAAGTCTTGTCAAAGGCCCCGTTTAGACCTGATGCCAACATCTGTTCTGGGTGATCTGATCACATCTGGATAGCGCCAAATACAGGTCTGAATCGCCTCATTACACACAGAAGACAACTTGACTCAAACCACCTTTGATAGTGGTCTGGACAGGTTTTCTCTGCTTTAGTTTGGTAGTCTGAACACAAACCATCCCGAGTCTCACTTTAGGACCTCCAACCGAACAGGCAGCAGAGTTTGTACTTCATTCTCTGCTTAAAAAGAAAAAAAAATAATAATAAAAAGGCTGCCTTCATCTGCCAGCTGAGTAAAGATGATTAAATAGAAATCATTTGGAATTGGTCAAATTTCTTCCTAATAATGTCAAGATTTTTTAACCAGGTTATCGAGACGCAGTGTGAAGAGTTTCTTTTTAGTTTGTTTGTTCTGATTGGTTTTAAAGCCGTTTGGACCCGTTGTGGTCACTGCAAGCTGCAATCTGCTGTGTCAGCCAGGAGACAACAGTCTGAATATATGTTGCAATATATGCAGCTAAGTAAAGACAGAGATGATGTTCCGTTCACAGTGAAGATGGAAAACAGCTGACAGCTGCTTTGCTGACACTGAGCTCTGTGACATTACTGATCCTGTTATGTTCGTTTACTTCTGTCATTTTGCATATGTTGGGTAATTAATTTTATCTAGAGTTAAGTAAATAAATGCGACTTTAGTTAATCGACCATGTAAATGTCAAAAAACAATAGTTCAGGTGACTGGCTTTCTAGTTTTATAGACAAATCAGCTGATGTTCTGTTTGTTGCTCACTGTGTGACCTGGTTACTTGTTTGTATTCATGTAGGTTGGTAGGTACGTTTATTTATATTGCACTTTTCAGCACAAGGCGACTCAAAGTGCTTTACAACACAAGAACAAAATTACAGACAAAGTTACAGAATTAAACACAATGAAACACAAAAGCTAAACAAGATAAACTAAACTAAGTGTACAGTTTGGATAAATAATCTAAAACATGAGAATGCTAAACTAATGATACAGAGCTTTCTAAATGGTACCAGACCCTCTATAGGGCCGACATAACAATTACTAAGGTCTAAACATAACTAAACTAAGGTACTAACATTACCAAGGCCCGCTAAATAGCCAACATGAGAGATGCTAAGATAAACTAAACATGACTAAACTAAACTAAGGTACCAACTCTAACTGGGGCGGCAGTGGCTCAGGAGGTAGGGGTTTGTCTTGTGATCGGAGGGTTGCTGGTTCGAGCTTCGGCTGTCTCAGCCGTTGTGTCCTTGGGCAAGACACTTCACCCGTCTTGCCTACCGGTGGTGGTCAGAGGGCTCGGTGGCGCCGGTGTGATGGCAGCCTCACTTCTGTCAGCCCGCCCCAGGGCAGCTGTGGCTACAATGTAGCTTACCACCATCAGTGTGTGAATGTGTGGATGAATGGGTGAATGATTGTAGTGTGAAGCGCTTTGGGGTCCTTGGACTAGATAAAGTGCTATATAAGTGCAAGCCATTTACCATTTAACAGTACCAACAGTGGTATCTCACTCAGCTGTGACCAGGTGGTGAACAGCATTCATTAAGGGGGTCTCCAGAAAGTCCTGAGACTTTCACAGGGTTCTCAACTTCCTAGCGTGAATCTCAGAGGCGTGTAGTCTTGACACTCGAGTTTTGAACATGTTCAAAAAAAAAAAAAAAGTTTATGCGGCTGCAAAAGTGGGTATAAAATGAGCCGAGGTGGGTAACAAAATCATGTGAATGGCCAAGAACACAAGGTGTGCACACAAAACTGGGCCGGGACTTTTCAAAACCTGGCCGCACGGCTCCATGGTCATTCGGTCGAAAACAAGATTGCAACTGAAAATTTGTGCATTTTCCCCACATTTCTTTCCCCCTCCACTAGTCTCCCAACAGTTGCAGCTCAGTGAGATCCCACCTTAACTGGGATCTGATCACCACAGGCTCATTTTGTGTAAACTGTCAAACTTGACGCATGTTAGTGCCAGGTGTGAAGATAGCCAAAGGACAAGATGTTGCATCACAGAGGCCCTGTTCACATTTGGTTAGTTTTTTTAGGCTGTTTTGAATTTGTTTCAGGTGGGTTGACTTCATGTGGTCAGCTCTGAAGCATCTGTTCACATGTGGTGGTAAAATGTGTTTCCTGAAACGTTTTGTGTTAGGATGTCAGTTACCCGCTCCGTATGCAGATACAACCAAACAAGAGCTGTCAGTGAGCAACAAACAGAAAGACCTGCTGAGGTTTCTGTAATAAACATTCAGACATCTGAACTATATCATTATTTTGACATGAACACAGTTTAGAGCCATTTGAGATTAACTTTTTGTTATATTCTCTCTCAAAAAGGCCTAATTACTTAACAGGCGCAGTATAAGAGAAATAAACAGAAGATTTTAACCTGTAAAACTCGTCCACAGCTGCACGGTGTGCTGACGGCCTCCAGCTGTTTTACAGCTTCACTGTGAACATCAGCTCTGTGTTTCATTTGGTAAATATAAAGCAAAAAAAAAATCACTGTTCTGTGACTGACAGCAGGTTATAGCTTACAGGAACTACAGCCATGGTCCAACAGCTCTGAACAATTAAAATCAGTAAAGAAAACCTCATAATGTAACTCACCATGTAATCTACTTTAATCAATAAAATCCCAACCAAAAGGAACCATTTTATTAAGATGGATTCTAACAGCTCATTAAAATATAAAAAATTTTTAATAATTATTCTCCAGGATTGTTGTTTATTCATCAGCGATCAGCTGCAAATGAGCAGAGTTTTTAACTTGTTTTAAACCCTGGGTTGTCCATTCTGCTGCCTGTGTGGGGTCACATCAGTTCAGAAGGAAGTCCTACATCAAGATTTGAGAGACTGCTGTTCAGACTACCAAACGTATGCAGATACAAACCACCTCCAAAAGTAGTTTGAGTGAAAATAGTTTCAACGTGCATTTAAAGTTCAGACCTGTATTTAGTGCTGTCTGATCACAGCCTGATAAAGACAGGTCTAAACAACCCCAGAGTTTCAGGCAGTTTTCTCATTCATCTCCATGTACCTGTCAGAGACTTTGTTATCATACATTACATAACTGAACTGAGCTTTAATGGTGCGTGAATACAGGAGCACAAACGGGTCTGATAATGGAAAAAGGAGGGTGCAGCTTCTATTGTAGGTACAAATAGAGATATTCCAGCTAAAAAGAGGCTGTGAACCACTGACACAGAATATGTACATCTGATAACTCAACTACGTATTTATTCAGTTGAATATTTGATTATTAAAATGTGACAGCTGCATCCCAACACTGAAAAACCCAAAAGAAACAGGTTGTGGGATGCAGAGTATTACCCAATGACGAAGGGTGTAACTGTACATGTATTTGTACCGTGACAGTTCAGTACAGACGTTTTGGTCAGGTACAGTGACCTGACTGTGAATACGTCGGTCAGTCACAGGTGATTACTGCTCACAAAAAGACACTGAACAGTGTACATCCAACAGAGAGAGACAAGAGGCGCCTGTAAGGTAAACAAATGCATCATGTAAGCAACGTTTTTGAAAAGTGCTGTGGCATGCAATTAGTGTATTTATTTAATAGCAAGCCTCATTTTCTCCCACTAGCACTCAGCTAGCAGAGAAGATGGCTTAAAGAACTGCGTCTGACATCAATTTAAACACACAAACTTAACTAAAAATAGGAAAACTTCCCAAAATGAACACTTTCATCAACCTTTTCTAATACAGCACTTCAAAATGTGTATGAAAAACGCAGCATCTGAAAAGGAGCTGGCCCACTTCCTTACCGCTGTGGGGGTGTCGGTGGGACCTTCGGGTACACTTCATGCGCAGGTGGAGAATAAACAGGCGGTGGTTCTTCATCTGAGCTGTCAGGTTCTAAAGTTCGCTCCAGAATCTAAAACGGAAACAAAACAAATTTGTTCTGTTTTAAAATGAGCTTATAAAGCAGCTTGACTTTAAAACAGTCTGATTAAAGTTGATTCTTGTCTGTTTTACACTGCTAACAGTGATGTACCAGTGGGATAAGCCGACCCTTCACTTACCTCTGCTGGAATACTGTCGTCTGAGTCAGAGCTGTCGTCAGATCCCTGTCCATCAATACTCATCTGAAGAAGCTGGTCGATGGTGGCATCGACAGCGCCATTATTTGAGCGGAGCACACACTCAATCACCTCGTAATCCATCGAGGGGAACATGGTCTTGAAGTCCTCCATGGCTTGATTAAACTCAAGGCGCCTGACCAGCTGGTTGGGCCTGCTGTTGTTGAGCTGCCCATGGGTGGTACCAGAACCACCTCCACCTTCATTGTTCTGAGAGCCTCCATTATTGCTGCTGCGCTTGAACAGGCTTGTCATCCTCTGGGCCTGGCTCCTCTTCAACACAAACCGTTGGGCCCGTCAGACCGAACCGTCCCTGTTGCCGTTTTCTAGTCTGCACCCAAACATGGGAGTCTTTCAAAAAGTCTTTATGAGCTGACTTTTCTCTTCAGTTCTTGATGCAAAGCTGCATCTGGAGTGGCTGGCTGTCCTGCAGAGGGTGTAGGAATGGAAGTTCAGGGGCAGATCTGAGGGAAAGTGCATAGCTACAGCAGAGTCATCATTACCTACAGAGAGAGCCGACAGAGATCATCAGGCAGGAAGGTGCTGCGCTTCAATCATTTCCAGCTACATACCTAACCACGTGCTCACCTCAGAGTCAGCTTATGAGTTTAATGCCAACATTTCATCATCAAGTTCTGTGTCAGCGTTATTCTGTCAGGTTTGGCATTAAGGGTAGTATCTCACTGGGCTGTGATTGTTGGCGAACAGTGAGGGAGTTGCCAAAATGTCTTCTCTCGTTTGCGGGGGTTCTCAATTTTCTCGCTTCAGCTGTTGAGGTGCACAGTCTTGTCACTTGAATTTTGAACATAATCAAAAGATTTGCGGAACACGTTTTCTCTTAAAATAGTCGTAGAGTCATTGCAGGTGTCTCGATCTGTCTCAAGAGAGCTTGAGCTGTAGCTTGACTTCATGAGAGCTCTCCTTAGACAGAAAACACATACAGGCCTTAAAACCACGCTGAGGATGTAGAATAACTATCGATAAATTAGTCTCAATCTGCCCATTTTCATTTCAAACGTGTAATCAAGTAGATTAAAAATTAAAAGTGGGGCGGGTGGTACAAAACAAGCAGAGGTGGGTACGATGTAGGCTAGGCTCACAGGTCTGCAAATGAAAATTCACGCATTTTCTCAATTTTGACTCTCCATCAGTCACAGTCCAGTGGGATACTACCTTAAAAGAATCAGAGATAATGTCACTGACCTGGGCTTAGTGCTGAAAGATAGAACAATTTGTGATGTGCAATATTATTGTTTGATATTGCCATTAATATATACCCTCACTTTTTCTTCCTTCATCACCATCAGTTTCACCAGGTGTGGACATCAAGGCCAGTGAAAGTCTGTTGGATTTGCCAAATATATCCTTCGCTGCAGAACATGAACGCATGGTACTAAAAATATAATGACCTATGATTTATTGCAGTCCAAGCACTGCCCCGCCGCCAGGCTAAGCTCCGCATGTTTATTATAAATACGTCTTTTTTATACACATTTTTTTTTCCACCCGCACCCCCACCGTGAGGTCACTGCGCGTTGATCACCACGCAAGGGGGTGCTCGCCAACAGTGACGCGATCGCGCTGTCCCCGCCCCTGCGCGAAGGCCCTGCGCGGTGTCATGTGATCGTACACGTCCTAATGTTTTTAAGTTTGTGCGCACCGCGCTCCATTCAAAATGGATGATTTCGCTGCTTTAGCAGAGCTGGTCCGCCTGTATCAGCATTTATATGATCCCTCTGTGAGAGATGATAAAGATAATCAAACGGTTCAAAATTACTGCTGCAGCCGATAAAAAGGAGTGTTTATAGACCACAATGAGACGAAATTCAGCGGGTGGCTTTACAACACTGAATACGGTAAGCATGTTTTGTAGTGAAAATATTAATATGACGCATGGTAATTTATCCTTGTATACCAGTAAAATGATGCTATTAAATTCAGCATTATATATGGTTTGTTTTGTTGTTTCACGTAGTGATCCAACATGCAGCCTGTGCCACAAAAGGCACAGTACAGTACAGCATCTGTCTGTTTATCAGAGTTGTCTGTTGTTATTCATTGGCCTTATTGTGAGACGTGTGTTGGTGCTTTGTTTGCACTTTTTCATTTATGTTAATTTAATTTATTTGTAAATGTGACTTAAATTAGGATTTAAATTAGGTGCAAACAATTTGTATTTGTATTTTTGTTTAAAAAAAAGGATTTCAAAAGTGCCTTTTTGTAAAGCTGTAGTTGTGTAAATATTTGGCACACATATCTTACAATATCACATAATAAATAGCCATATTTTTAACTTTCCTGTCAACTTTAATTTTTTTTTTTTTACTAAATTACGGTTGGCCGGCGATCAGCCGGCAAAGAGCTACCTACCACCGGGCTTAGCCTCTTTTCTGGGGGAAACCCTGAAATGCTTTTATTATTATTAATTATTATTATTATGTATTAAGCAGCCTTACAAGGGCTCTGTCAAATCTGTTTTCTATTTTTCAGATTGTTTAAGTTTGTTCCCACCAAACCAGCAACAAAACTGACCATCAAGAAGTGAAAGAAGGTGTCCTCAGAACGGTTCTTACCCAGGGAAGACACGGGCAAGAACCAGAATCAACTATTCTTTAGGAAAGGCTTCAGAAATGGTTTGAGGAACAAAACAAAAAAAGTTTAATTTTACTCCCAAATTGTCTAAACCTGAGTTCAACTGAGCGCCTGTGGGATGTGCTGGACAGACAGGTCCATGAAGGTCTGTCCTCTTCCAAGCAGACACAAGAGCAGGCCTTCAGGTTTAGGATTGTTTCTACAGCAGGAAGGGGACAATCCAAAATCAACCAGGTTGGGATGCTCAATCAGCATAATCCCCTTTGAGAGTTGCAGTTTTAGCAATCTTGATTTAATCTTTTGAGCATGTGGTAGATAACTGTGCTATTACTAGATTTAAAAAAACCAACAAACTAAAACCAAAAAACTGAATCAACCTAATGAAATCATTTATTTAATTTTCAATTGGGTGTTGCAAATGCTAACCAGCTAAAGTTTTATTTGCTGGTTGATGCTAACAAGCTCATAGCTAATCTTGCACAGACTCAGAGGTATTGAATATTAGCAACAGCAACAAAAACTAAATATATATTTGATTCTTTTAGGGAAGAAAAGTCATGATGTTGTTGACTTCATGCTACAATGGCTAATGTTATTCTCGGACTTTAAATAACTCCGTAACGTTGTGTTTTTATTGCAGCGTTAGCTCTTTGAGCTAACAAAACAAAAACAGGAAAGTGTCCTGAGTAGGCCTTCCTCGGTGATCTCAAGTCACAGCGTTCAAACATATCAATAAAACATTACCCAGAAGAACTGGACTTTCCGATGAGAGAAACCACATCAACACAATCAGTGTTTCTGTTTTAGTGGCGGTGTTTACCGAAATCAGAGACACAAAGGCGGAGCGGCGCTCCCGCGACTCACCGACAAACACGGCTTCAATCCGGCAAAAAAACAACCGGTTCACAGTCAGGACCGATGGATTAAATGATGAGGGAAAACATGAAGGAAGTGAGGAAGACAATAGACAAAACAATTGAGCCGAACATTTAACCCATAATCAGTGTTGCCAACTCCTCAGTAAGGAAAGCAGCCATTGGCTGTTCTACAAGTCGCCAAATGACGTCATCGATTAATTTGCATAATTGGCCTGAGAGGAATAATGTGATTTGAGACTAAAAGTGAGGGAAAAAAACAGCCTTAGAACCACGAATGTATTTTGTAGATTCTTATTTTATTTAGTGTCACAATTTATTGGGTCACAAAGTGACACCCTGAAAGTTCTTTTAGCGTAGTGATTTATTTTAGACAGAAAATTTTACATTTACATCCCACCTTAAATCAAGTAATTAGTCAGCGGAGACCAAGCTTGTCCTCTCTGAGACAGTCCTCTCTGCTTGCCATCTAACCAGAGGGTAGAGTTGATGAACCTGAATTTCGTGTGGTTCCCGGTGGCCTGGAAGATTGCTAAATCTACACCACTCTCCTTCTGAGGATGTGGATGTTTCTCTGTGGACCAGGCTGTAAGATTTCAACCAGAGCCTGGTCCACAGAGAAGATGCCTCCTCATCTTGCTCCTTGGCTGTCACAGAAATGTAATAATCAGACAGCCAAGCTACAGTTTGACTGTGACTTTAGTTGTGCACCCAACTAAAGTTTGAGCAAACTCAGTAGTTGTTGTTGGTTTGTCCACAAATGCAGCCAGAGAAAAGAGTTGTTTTTGATTTACTTGAAAGAGTGCAGGTAGCCTACTAAGGTCAATAAAACAAGGACAAAAACTATTGGGAGGAATGTTTTCCCACATGGACCTGTAATGGGGAAATGACTGATATTAGTGGGGAACAGTAAAAATGACTAATTTAACTATTCTTCTAACATCATAGAATGCATTATTACATTCTGCAGTGGCTCTGGGATTAAAATAATTATTTTAATGGGAGTTAATGGGACATTTCTGTCCTCGAATGACTAAAGAGGGAAGTAAGTTTAAATCAGATGCTATACAAAAACTAAAAATACATCAAAGTCAATATTTTGGCTAATCTTTGACATATTGAAGACAGATTTAAAAAAGAAAACAAACTCCCCTAGCCACCCAACATTTGTTTTATGGAAAATTCTTCTTTTTTTTTTCTTCCATAAATAACAACAGTTACACCGAGTAATCAAAGTGGCATTTTAAGGGTTAAAATCCTCAAAATGATTGAATATTTTGTATTTTTGATCAGGGACAAAACTGTTTAAGAAATGTATACATAAAAAAACAGGAAAAATATTAATCTTTAATGTTTTTATTGAGATTTTGACCTAAATGACTTTGGAGGGTAGTAATTTCTTTTTTCACAGTGCTCTATTGATTTATTTGAACAATTTAAATTTAAGCTTCAGGAAGGTCCTTACTGATGAAAATGTCGGATCCCTGCAAGTTTTTAGTTTTATTCAGAACAGCAAAGTTGTCCTTTAGCTGCAGAAATCTGACTACATACAGTGTTTCTTCTTATTATACTCTCGTTTTGGGGGCTTTAACATACTCAAAATACTTGTGAAATTGGGGCAATATCTTAAAAGTAAGCAAGACTTTTAATACTAAAAGGGTCTCAAAAATAAATATGGCAAAAGGCTGAACAGCACCACCTATTCTGACAGCATGAAGATCTAGAAGGTATATGAAATCTGTATTTCATGACAAAAACACAAAGTTTGAGGTGAACCCACATGTTACGATGAAAACTAATTAACCAATTAATCTCCCATGGTTAAGTAATATACTGACCAAGTTTGAAGCTGATACTCTCAGATCTCTCAGAGGAGTTTGTTCAAATATAAATGCTGGCAAACGTCTAAGTCATGACTTTAATTCAAATTGGCTGACTTCATGTGTTTTTCAGGGCAATAATTCAAAAGACTTTTTTAAAATTCTTTGTGACCTTAATAGGTGAACTGATTTTCAAACTTCTACCAAAATTGTCATACCTTTAACATAACATATCAAATCTTCACTAAACTACAAATACTTCATGTGGTCTAGTTCTCAGTATATCTACAGGCCAATATTCTGGCCTTGCATAAGCTCTGCCCACTGAGAACAGGAAGTTACATGTTGTATGTCACTCTCCGGCCTGCTTTACCGTATCAACTCCAAACTGTGTCAGATAACAGACATGTGGAGGTTATATGGTACTAAACACTTGAGTTTTCTTTGGCGTGGCAAATTTTAATATCTCACCATGACGCATTTCATTCCGCCTGCACCAAAACACCCAGGAATCATTTTTGTCTAGAACTGATAGCTTAGAAGGTGTCTGAATTGGAAGCTAGACTCCAAGCTGTTGAAAAACCATAATATACCTCAATTTAAACACTCTCAGGTGTGCCCATTAATAGTTTCCACATAATTAAGTTTCCCAGCGTGCCATCCAAGTATGGTAAACAAACCAAAATTTGTGGAAACATGAGTACGCCAATTATTTCCACTGTCATTTCATAATTAATACATCTTAAGTTTTGCGTGGAAAAAGAGCCTACACCACATTTTTCTGCGTACACACCCTTTGTACACGAGGCATCTGTTGAGTGGATCAGATTACAAATTAGAGGTTTGTGTGACCCCAAATAAGGTGAAAGACTCAACATTTTGTGAGTGCGGCTTTTTTCCTATAACAGTTGGATAAAGATGAAACAGCTGGGGAACATAATTTAGGACAACTGTCTGGAGCTGAAACCTTTTGTAACTACAGCTCAAACCAGATGTTTACATACACTGTACAACCTCCCCCCCCCAAAAAAAAAAAATTAATCAGACAAAACCTTCCGTTTTAGATGAGTTAGGATTCCAAAAATAAAATTAGATCTAGTCACCAAATGCCCAAATAATGAGAGAAATTTATACCTTTTTTTTTTTTTTCACAAAGTCACATATTATGACTTTAAACAATTTGGGAAAGCTCAGATGATGGTGATGTGGGCTTTGGAAGCTTCTGATTGGTTAGTTGACAACATTTGAGTTACTTGGAGGCACACCGCAAACACACAGCTTCTTTGTGTGGCATCATGGGAAAAATGAAAACAAATGAGCCAAGATATCAGGAAGAGAACTGTCAATCTTCACAACTCTGGTTCATTATTAGGTACAAATTCCAGATACTTGAAGGAGCCAAGTTTATCTGTTCAAACAACTATAAACAACGTGTGAATGTCCTGTTATATCGCTCAGACAGGAGAAGGGTTGTGTGAAGTGAAATATGCTAATAAACTCCAAAGCAAAACAACCGCAGCTAAAAGCAGAAGAATGGTAGCTGAGAAGAGCTGAAGGGTATGTAAAAGTAGCACAAGCCAAACGAGGACAGTGTTTTAGCTGAAGAGATCTCAGTGCATTTCTATGGAGAAATTTATTTGAAAAATATTTTTGAAAAGTAAAATTTCAAAAACCCAAGTCACAGCACACAAGCTGAATGTTTTGATTTATTATTGGTGAAAACGGCACAAAGTATGTGGGAGAAAATGTAAAACACTGACTCAGCATTTAACGCAACAAAGCAGCGAATTTAAAATGAAAATGGAAAGAAAACGCCGGAAACACTTTGAATAAGTTTTATTCTTTTTGTCCCTTATAGATCTGTACAATCAACAAATCAAATTGAAGGTGAGCCTAGCAAAATCTGATCTGTACATGTTATTTAAATGCTTTTGGGCACAGCTGTTAAACACCCATAATTTGAAGAATCAAATTACAACTTATCTAGCTACACAACACCGTACAGCCTCAGCAGGAGAGCACAGAGGAAAGGGCAGGATGTCAAACTAAACAAAAATAGTATTTATTCCCTTTATATCTTTTATTTCCCAGTGTTATATAAACAGTCAGTTTTCTTATTTACAGAGAAATGAACAAACCTAAGATGTGGTGAAGGGGCTGTGAGGAGGCATGTCATATTCACTGTAGGTTCATTAAAAAAAAGAAACAAACAAACAAAAAGCAATTCAAACAGATGCAGAAAGATGGTGTGAAATAGAAATAGGGGAAACCGTTATCTACTGCTCCAAATCTAGCAGCAACATCTGGATACATTTCTAAAATCCTCTTCCGAGAGAAAATGTTCGCCCTATGTCCCAAACTGAATGTTCTCAAACACGATCCTATCACTTCCCTTCATCCGCTGCACTTCTGCAGGTTGGCTTGTTGATCAGATCACTCCTGAGGAATCTTTTTAGTGTTGTTTCAGAACAGTTTATGTCCAAAGAAAAGCCCCCTTCACTCATTTTTTTCCCTTCATTATTCAAAATAAAGCTGCCTTATTGCTAAAATGACCGATTTCAGTTTTATGGAAGTGTTTACATTTAAAAGGAACCGACTGGAGACCATGTAGTCATAGAAGCTTGAGGTCCCAGAAGAAAACGGTAGAGCAGAGGTCAACGCGAACATCTAGCAGCCTTGTTTTCTTCAGTGAGTGTTGTAATACTTTCAGAGCACACTGCAGGGATTTCTTCAAGATTTAAATACTCCACCGTTCTTTCTCTGAGTTCACTGACAACAAGCGGAAGATTTCCCGAAGATGTTCTAACACACAGTGAACATTTCAAGTGATGTTCCTGAAAGGGTTTTCTGTCAAACGTTACAAAGTCATCTTAAACAAACGACACTGACTTCATCTTTTTCAGTCGGACACAAAGTGAAACCGTTTAAGTGCCTGTTAGGTAGGAGGGAGGGGGAGGGTAGTGGGATTTCCGGCTCCTCTAATATCATGCACCACTTCTCGATCTTTGAACAGACAAGTCCAAAGAAACAGAGTTTGCTTAGAACTGGCTAGATCGACCTACACAAGACCAGAACCAGAACTTCGCCAGCAGCTTGATGATCCACAACGGGATCACATATGAAGTAAGAACGTGGGTGAAAACACTTCAGTTGAACTTTTTATTTTCTTACAGTTTAGACTTTGTTTTAAAAATGACTTTTTTTTTTCCCCCTTCTTTCTGTAATTTCTTGGGACAAGAACAGAAGCTTGGCTTAGTAGAAGTAGTGCCGCTTTCCTGTAGATTATGTCTGAAATAAAGTTTAGTTTTTGTTCAAAAAAAAAAAAGAAACTAACAATAAAGAGTCAGGGTGAGGGGGTGAGAGGTCTTCCCTGATGTAATGTGCCTGGTGGAGTTGGGTTCTTCAGAATCTCCAGACTGCAGACCACATGAGAACAACGGAGGAGGATGAGTGTGTGGAGCTCAGATGATCCCAGGAGGTCAGAATCCATCAACCCAACCTGTCAGGTTCCTCTCTGCCAGGGTCCGGTTCACTGAAATCACCTGCAACAACAGGACAGCCACTGAAAGAAAGACCGGACTGGTTTCTATCGCCTCATTTAACTGACAAAACATCTGCCTGGGGTCGATGGACCAACAAACAGGCCCGGACTGTAACAACTTCAGCGGTCTTTTAGAATGGGACATCTTTTTGGTCAGACAACAGATTGTTTAACTTTAGTTTTAGTAATGCAAAGTTTTATAATGATCAAGCTTAGAAAGGTTGAATTTTAATCACTCTCTCTGAACTCGGGATGAATTTGATGGCCACTGACGGTGCTAGGTGAGTTGTGTGGCGGCCATCTTGCTAGGTGCTAAGCCTATCACTGTATATTGTTTACATGTGGAAGCCACACAATGTTAATGTTTTGTGCGTGTTGAACGTTGCATCATCAGTCCAAAAATCAATAAAAATAGTCTTATTTGAGGGCTTTCGGTGAGCGCACATGGAATAGGCTTTTGTGGAAACTGTGAGAATGAGATGATATATTTTAATTAAGCCAGTTTTTTTAAAAATCTCATCAGTATCCTCTACATCCTCAGAGCCATACTGGGATAAATGTTGAGTCTTTGGCCATAAAACGAGTCTGACAGGACTGGCTGAGGGAGACCCCAGAGACAGACTCCCTTGAGAAACTGGATGCTAATAAAAAGATGCTACGGCTCATCAAGGTAATGATTGACGACCTATGAGCTGAAATTATCATCAAAATTTAGTCAATGATATCAGAATCCATTAAGAAGACAGGAAGCTGCTTTAAAACCGCAGGAAGAAAAAGTCGCTCAGAAAAGTAGATTTGTGATCTTCAGAGCATTCTGGTCTGAAATCTTTTTACATTGTCTAATGCAGAGCAAGTTTCATCCTAACAGTTAAACTTCATTTCTCTTTATAAGATGATCTTATGATATGCGGATGACATACATTAAGTTTTTTTATTTTATAGAAATGGTCACATTGATGATAATGATGATGATGAAGTTATCAGTTTTACTTAGATTCTTAATTTGGAACCAGGAAGGTGGCTTTAGGTTTCACACCTTGTCTAAATAAACAATGAAGGGGTTTGTCGTTCATCTGAGGTTGTTTTTACCTCGTTTTAAGATCAAGCAAATACTTTTTTCATCAACGTCTTTTGATAAACCTTTTCAATTAAAATAATTCAAAAAAGGTCTAGTTTTTACACCAGCTGAAGTCTTGAAAGTCTATTTTAAGTAGTGCATTATCAAAGTAACTCCAACAATGTAAATCCAGACATCATACCTCTTCTCCAACCATGTTCCATAAGTGGATGAGTGGAAGACCCGTGTTGTTATCGTAGTTTGAGACCTTAGAGAAAACAGAAGTGCCATTAGCTTGAACTTGACTGTGCCGCTCTGCGGAGCTGCAGGCTAAAGGCAGTCCTACCTGTGCTAGCAAAGGAACGCCTCTCGTCATTTCCTCTAAGGCCGATGTAGCTTCTGCTGAGAATCGATCCTCCCCTGATGAAGAAATGACATGGATGTCATGGATCCATACAGTATCTGCTCTTTGAACACGTTGCCTGATGTCACATCTGTTGCTACGGCTTTCAGCAAAAACAATTACAACCTCCTTAAATGTTGTCAAGTGATAACAAAAGGTCAAAGCTGACAGCTTTATAAGCAATAGTTATTAAATAAAATAAATATAAAAAAGAAGAAAGTTTTTACAGAAATGTTGAAGCATGTCGATGCTGCTGCCCAAAACTGAAACATAACTTTGTCATAATCGGAGCTCCGAAAAACGACAAAACTTTCATGTATGACCTGTATGTGAAATTGAAAGAAAGGTTAAAGCTGCTGCTGCTGGTGGCTCATTATGGTCACCATGATAACCACACACTTGTGTCTGTCACTCCCTGACTGCCAAGTTAACAAGAGGCA
Organism: Kryptolebias marmoratus; assembly: GCF_001649575.2. Lineage (NCBI taxonomy): Eukaryota > Metazoa > Chordata > Actinopteri > Cyprinodontiformes > Rivulidae > Kryptolebias > Kryptolebias marmoratus. The sequence goes on along the minus strand of NC_051431.1, from coordinate 28,206,139 downwards.
AACTAAAAGCAAGCCTCAAAGGAAAACTATAAATCTGAGAATAAAGGTTCTCTGATGGTCACGTGTGAATTTTTTACGTTTCCACAATGTTTTGGGTTGGAGATGTGACAAGTTTTAAAAGAGCATTCACCTCCTCTTTTGTAGAAAATATTTTGAGCTAAAATACGTTTGGCACCAGTCCTACAGCAGTGAGAGACACACTGGGTGAAAAATAGACAAAAGTATCTATTTTTGAGGTATAATTTATATATGTATCAGAAAGAGTTGTGGGATTAAAAAGAGGTTGTTTACAATTTTTAGATATTTTAAAAGTTAGTTCATATCACTTTCCCTGTCAGTTTAACGTTTCGTAGTAAAATCTCAAAATTAAACTTACACTGAGATTGCGTAAAACTATAAAATATATCAAAATGTCAGGTCAGATAGATGAAGTTCAACCTTCTGTGGCATGTTTAAACTTTGAATGATGTTTCTGCTGTGAAGTCTGTCTGAGCTACAGAATAAGCTTTTACCTCCTGATTCAACAAACATCCCATTAATCACCATTGAGGGGTTTTTTGTGCCAGTTTTGCCTTGTTGTACAATGTACCGTCTCCAAAAGCCAGAGCTCATTATTCCTGCACATTTTATTTCAAAGCTGCTTGACAATATCACAAAGTTTCAACAGGAAGGGAAAAAAAGCTGCTTCAACGCTCCTGGACTGGCACCTTAATCGTAACAGTGAGAGATATAAAAGTTGAGTGATTGTTACTGTGACATTTATCACTCAGAAATGAGTGCTTGAAACATTTTACTATAACTAAAAAGGTACTAATACTAAAATAAAACACTAAAGATGACAAAAACATCTCCAAAGTGAAAATGTCAAACAAACTACAAGTTCCTACTTCTCTGATTGAGGACTGATGGAGGGACTGATGGAGTTATGACCCCACAAAATACGTATTTTGTCAAATTACCACAAATATATGAAAAATCAGACAAACCTGAGATTCAAACCTTTACTGAAAGAAGAAATGACACCCCCCCCACCTCCTCAATGCATGAACATTTAAACAAGGCAGCTGTCTCTACCTGGAAGTGGGGCGATGTTGTCCAGCAGGACCTCTGCTCCTTGAAATGGAAGCGTTACAAAGTCAGACCTGAAAATAAAAAAAATAAAAAAACCTCCTTAGGAAATAAAATGAGAACATAGGTGTTATATGTGCTGTACTGACTGGCTGCTGCTCCAGCTAAGACAGAGGGGGAAGGAGCTGAGATTTAACCCTTCCTCACTAACCATCATCATAGTCTCCTCGTTCAGCTCAGATGTGTGCACATCCTTTAGAAAAAGGAAGGTATTTCATGCTGCACTGTCTTGTAAACAAACTGCTAACCATCAGAGGCTATTTGTGGGCATTTTATAACCCAATATGTTGAAAGCGAGTTTTAGTCCACAGCACTAATAACTCAGAGCAGCTCATACTTGCAAATACTCTGTGATTACACACCACATTCCTGTGCTCCTACCACTCAAGGGGCTTGAACACAACATAATTACACATCAGTTGTCAGATCGGGGGCCATGCATGGTTCAACATCAATCTGCCAACCTTTTGACTGGCAGATGTTCTCTTTTCCTTCTCTTTGATAAAACGTGTGACTCACCTGATCTGTCGCAGTGAGTCTATCTTTACTCTGTCGTAGCCTCCATAATCGACGTATCTGATCTCCACTTCATCCGTTTCCTTATAGAAGGTAATGACCTGAGCTCTCCACCAGGCTCCTTCCACCGCTGGAGCTGCACAGATCACACCAACTGGAAGAGGAAACACCAGACTGCTTGAATTGAACCAAACTACAAGCTCAACCTGTTAATTACAGAGAACACACTGACACGATGGAGAATTCCACGTACAGAGACTTTAATTTTAATTTAAGTTATCCATGTGGTAAAGACCAATCACATAAAAGGAAAAATAAAACATTTTTCTAAGGTGTTCTCAGGGCTCTCCCAGGGTTAGGGTTATATTCTGGTCTTTCTGAGTTGACAGTCATTATCTTACCTTCTGTAGATAGCTTTTTAAGCAACATCAAATAGTTCAATTCTGACGGGACTGATGAGCTAAAGGCTAGTCCAAGTGGGGCTAAGACCAAAGTGGATCGTTGCGGTCTTAAAAGATCTCAAATGTTTCACAGCGTTTCAAGCAAACACAAATACTTCAACCTTTACGGTGCCACCAGTTTCACATTACATGGTTACTTGGGCAGAAATATTGTGAAATTCCAGCAGGAAGTGACCCAAGGTTGCACAGGAAGTGTTACAGCGGGCAGCTGTTATTGACACCTACTGATGACAACTATTTATATATTTTCTACACCATCCCACTTCAGTTTTCTGAAACAGATAATTCTGGTCTTTTCAGTCAAAAAGCATTTCAGTAAAGAAGAATATTTAGTATAGAATATTTGTGTGTGTGTGTGTGTTTTTACATTTATTTCAAATCTCTAAATTGATATTCATGACTAACATTAGTACTGCAAGGTTTCTAATGTAAGTTTCTTCTAAAATCTTTCATATTTCCAAGGAGTTCATAAAGAATATAACTACTGAGATCTGAGCTCACATGAACTGGAGAAGTGAGGCAGGAAGAATTGTTTGAGTTGTCTGAAGCTGAATTAATAGGACAAAAGGCCCTCTAGATGGATGTAATCATCATTTTAAGTTTATTACTGTTCACATCTAGTTTAAAGATGAAGTTAAAAGAAGTGGATTACATAGACACATGATCATTCAGTTAAAATTATTCACACAGAAAAAGTGTTTAGAATGATGTTCTGTAGAGAAAAATGTCACAGAACTGCATTTGTTTTATTGTTTTATAGACAAATAATTTTGTTTATAAGACTGTTTTCAATGATTTTATTTTTCAGCTTTCAAAAACCTTTACCTTGTGTTCATTTATTTTCGATTTCTAAACTTGGTTTGGATGCTGTTCTACATTTTTTAACAAAATAAAGCATATTTATGATTTAATTTGGCCACCAGATGGTGACAGGAGCCCACCTGACAACTTGTAATGACCAGTTCAGATAATGTTAAAAAAAAAACAATTAAAAAAGCCTTCATGTTTCACCACATAATGTTTAAAAACACATATTAACAAGGTAAAATAGTTACCATGTTGTAAAGATCCCAACATTTCAAAAAGCAGGACGACAGAAAAGTAATATTCTGACCCATAAACTTGTTTACTTTAAAACCATGATTTTTTTTTTTTTTTCATTTTTGTTGATGTCTTCCATCTGTTTAAAACCTGCTGGCTTTGTGCTTTTTGACATCAGATTTTGAATTTAAGTGTAATTAAATCAAGATTTCAGCATTGATTGGAGTCTTGAGTTCATAAAATCTCTACCACTCATTTTAAACATTTCTTTTCGTTTTCCCTCTGTCCGTATGGGTCTCTGTGCCAGGAGACGGGTCAAATCTATTTTTAGATGCATCACAAACATCTGAGCTTTCTGAATAGGGCTGCATGATATTTAGAAAAATAAAATAAAAATAAAAATTTACATTTTTATTTGACACAATTTTTATTAGTATATTTAAAATTTTTAAACATTTCAGTTGAAGTAACAACAGTTTTCCCACACCACTAATATGCGCTGCGAACATCTGTCAACTTCCTGTCGGCTCTGTCGAGCCTACAGTTTCAAACTATCACGGCAGAAAACGTTTCGTAAGTTTTCAAAGGAGTTTAAAGGCTCGAAGTTCAACAGGCTAGCTGACAATAAAAGAGTGGTTTGTTCGCTCTGCAAGATCGCTCTTCTGCTCCCATTAACCAAAAACGATGAAAAACAAACCCACCAGACGTTTTTAGAGCTGCTAAATGCCCTCTGACATTAGACAGGTCATCTAGCTGCTGCATTTCTCAGACTAAATGTTTGAGGAAACTTGGACTAGAATCTGTACCAGTGTTGTATCGAGTTGCTCCTTCGCTGAGATCTGATTCCCCACAAACTGCATTCTATTTTCTTTTTATTTTCTGTTTTAAGCAACAATATTTTATGTACCAACAGTATCCATACAACATGCTGAATACTCAAGATTTTACATTTTAAAAACAAAAATAATAAAAGCTTGATTTTGTTTGTTATGCTGGAGTGACACTTTAAAGCTATATTTTATACTTTAATCTGCAGGTCTTTGTTTTCATTTTATTTTGTGGTAAAATGTAAATGCTGACATTTACTGTTAAGATAAAATGAACTAAAATAAAATTGCTGACTTTGATTTTTGGAAGATAAATAGATTATAGGCGAATAATTGAAAATTTGTTGATAAATAAATCAAAGTAGTTCTTAGTGGCAGCCCTACTGAGCAGAGTGCCGTTTGTCCTAGTTGACTTGTAGCAGAAACAGTAACCAGTAAAGGTGTCTTTACATCTTTTTTTATCTTTTCTTTGCTGTACAGAAGAATATCGGTCTGTAAATAACAGCTGGAGTCATCATGTCTTTAGGGGTGACTTTGAAACGTTTCATTTGAGGATAAATTTCTTACCACGATGCTGATCGTGTTAGCCTTCTTTGGTGTTTTTAATGCTAAGTTAGCATCTATGCTAATTGTTGGTCTCTTTTGGCATGTTGTTGTGCACGCTTTATAGTAGTGCTGGGCGATATAACGATACATATCGTGAGGACGATAGAAAAGTGTCTATCGTGATATATTTTCTTCTATCGTCTCTGTCGTTTCTATCATAATTGTATCAATGATTCATGTAAATATTTCATAACGTAGGCTACGACGAATGTATTAGTGTTGTCTTTTTGCATACATTCAGTTTATATAAGTGATAAATAATAAGAAAAAATAACTATTTTGTGAAGAACCTCCGTTTTGCGACATGACGCTGCT
>NC_051431.1:28195026-28201055 GCF_001649575.2 Kryptolebias marmoratus | reverse complement strand
CCAACACAACAAACCTCTTCTATCACTTAAAGAAGAAACACGAAAAAGAATATTTAACAATCCAAAAAGTGCAAGGTAAACAAGTTGTAAAAGAGCCGGGGAAAGTTGCGAAAAGTGAAACTATAGCTGCCGAAGATAATGGAGTCTGTTGTCATTTGATACTGTTACGTCGTAACAGGTACATAAATATTACTGCACTAAAATGCAGCAGATCTCATTTGTGAAAGTTCAGTTAAATGTCACTTCGAAATAAAGCTTGAAAAGAGTAAGAAATTAGATTATTTTTTCAAATTTTCAGAGAATAATTGACAACGTATGTAATTGGGGTATATCGTGATATATATCGTTATCGTGATATAAAATTATCCATATTGTGATATAGGATTTTTTCCCATATCGCCAAACACTACTTTATAGGTATGAAAGTATATAAATTACTGTTCTTTTATATAAAATAAGGCACACTCAATTAGGTTTCAAGATAATCAAAATGCACTGATAATTGTTTTATAATCGCATTGCAGCTCTCTGGATCATAATCAAATTAAACCCTGATAGCTAACAATTCCCACCACTAATCTTACATCCAATGATTACCCAACTAAGATCACTCATGGGAGCTTAAAAGAAACAAAAACAAAAGCTGATCAGAAACAGGAACAACAAATCAGGTTATAAAAGCTGTGAAAGGTCAAAGGTCCTGCAGTACTTCATCCTTCTTGTGGAATCAGTCTTTCATGACAGGTCACATTCACAGACTCAATCAGAAATAAAGAAAAAGGAAACGATACCTTCAGCGGGTGAGGGCAAGGCAGGGGTACCCGGCTGGGAGTAGCACAGAAACATCTGCTGGTCCAGACTTCGGAGAGCGTGATAGGTGGGGTGGGTGTGCTGCTGGACAAAGATGTGTCCAGCTGACACGATGTTGACCACAATCACTTCAACCGTCACTCCACTGGGAAGCAGGAGCTGAGGATGAGAAGGGCACATAACAAAGCTTCAAAATAGGGCTGTGAAATTCATCAAATTGTTGGGATCTGGGAACTTCCTGTCTCCTGTTTGGGCTGCTGCTTCCATTTCCCCCCTTTAGGTGGGGAGCCCATCTGGAGGCTTATAGCCTCCAGATGGGCTCCAGATGAGCTGATCTGACAGGTGTTCCTCATCATGAGCTCGTCAGGGGGAGCATAAAGGGAGTCGGCTGCCAGCACTTCTCTGTCAGAGTGTTACATTCGTTACCTCCCGGCTCAAGCTCTAACCTTAAGAAAGACCTTATTTATGTTCTCTGCCTCGTTTCAGGAAAGATTTCCACGTTCACAGAAACTCCCCACTTCCTCAGACCAAGCTCCAGGTTTACCAGGATCGATCACAACCTGCCTCGCTTCCCGAGGTCTCCACGCGGGCAGCAGTTCCAAACTGCTTCCCCAAGACCGAGCCCTGCTCACCCTCCAAGTCACCAGAACCCACGCCACAGAAAGTGCCAAGTCCGTTCCCTTTCATTTTCAGCAGCTCATCTCCCAGATCCCACTCCTCTCCCCCTGGGAGCTAACTCATCTGAAATATTCTCCCCAAGTTCATAGGCAGTCCTGTTTAACCATTTAACCTCTTGTTCAGCTGATGACCTGTTCCTGAGTTCCTAGTTCCAGATTACCTGTCCAAGTCCTGTTTATAATAAACCTTTTAAACTTGCTCTGGTCTCCTGAGTGTGTTCTACATATGGGTTAAATCATTGGCGAAAGCCATGACAGAACACCCAGCGGGTGTGGGCAGGTTCGGTCTGATCCAGATAAGATTAAGGCAGCCCTGGACTGGACCACTCCGGATACTCGTAAGCAACTATAACGCTTCCTGGGGTTTGCCAATTTTTACAGTTGTTTTATCAGGAACTACAGTCAAGTCGCTGCCCAACTAACTGCACTCACGTCCACCAAGAAAACATTCTCCTGGACCCCAGAAGCGGACTTAGCCTTCATTAGCCTGAAGGAGAGATTCTCTAAAGCTCCCATCCTAGTTCATCCTCATCCTTTGAAATAATTCATTTTAGAAGTAGACGCTATTGATTCTGGTGTTGGAGCAGTTTTATCACAGCGCTCCAGTCAGGGTGGGAAACTCCACCCCTGTGCATTTTACTCTCGCAAGTTGTCAACCACAGAGAGAAATTATGACGTGGAAGAGCGAGAGTTGTTAGCCATTAAGTTAGCCCTTGAAGAGTGGCGTCATTGGCTGCAGGGCCTTGAGCTTCTTATCCATCTTCTCCTAAACGCTTAAATTCACGGCAGTCTCGTTGGTCCTTATTCTTCTCCCGTTTCAATTTGAACATCCCATCACATTTATAATAAACCTTTTAAACTTGCTCTGGTCTCCTGAGTGTGTTCTGCATGCGGGCTAAATCATTAGCGAAAACCATGACACAAATTTATAGTTCAGATGAAGATTTTTGCTCGAACAGACCATTAAAACTATTTACCATATTTTCCGCACTATAAGGTGCACCTTCAATGAATGGCATATTTTAAAACTTTTTTCATATATAAAAGGTGCATAGCATAGAAACTACGGTAGTGGCTGAGGTTGCGTTATGCATCCACTAGATGGAGCTGCTCTAAAGGGAATGTCAACAAAACAGTCAGATAAGTCAGTCATTCATCATCAGCGAATCCCTCGAATTCTTCTTCTCCCGTGTCTGAATTGAACAGTTGGGCGAATACAGCCTCCAACATGCCCGGCTCCGTCTCGTCAAAGTCGTCATTATTCGAGTCAGTGTTGCTGCTGTTGTCTGGCAGTTCAGTGACAATTCCTGCCTTCCTGAAAGCTCGGACCACAGTTGAGACTGATATATCAGCCTAGGCATTTACGATCCACTGGAAGTTGGTGGCGTATGTCGTTCGGCGCTGTCTTCCCGTCTTGGTGAACGTGTGTTCGCCTTCTGTCATCCACTGCTCCCACGCAGTTCGCAGTCCAGCTTTGAATGCCCTGTTGACACCAATATCTAGCAGCTGGAGTTCTTTTGTCAATCCACCCGGAATGACGGCAAGCACTGAATTAGTGTGCTTCGTTTGTTTTTTAATGTCATTGGTGATATGGGAGCGCATGGAGTTGCAGATCAATAGGGACGAAGCTGTGTGAAAAAAGCCACCCGGTCTCTTGGTGTAAATTTCTCTTAACCACTCATCTTTTCTTCATCTATCCACCCCTTCAAAAACGCCGACTGGAAAGTTTTCTTTTGGTAAAGTCTTCCTCTTGAAAATAACCCTGGGTGGAAGTTTCTGGCCATTAGCCTGGCAGGCGAGAACTACAGTGAAGGATGACTTCTCATTCCCTGTGGTGCCAACATTCACCGTACGTGCTCCCGTTTTATCCACGGTGCGGTTCACAGGAAGTTCAAAGGTGAGTGGAACCTCGTCTGTGTTGATGATGTGCTCTGGCCAGATCTTTTTTTCAGTGATCTTGTTTTTGCGGACAGTGGCCAGCTTTTCTTGGTAGTCTTTTGGCAGTTGCTGCGAAACAGTAGTTCGTATGTGGATGGAGAGATTACGTCTTTTCACAAACCGAAAGCACCAAGAAGGACTGCCTCTTGGTGTCATTGATGTTACGTTTGCGTGCTAGCACTGTTGCCTTCATTCGAATAGTGACTGTCGAGACATTTCTACTTGCTGCTCTCTGTTCAATAACCCACTGTTCGAGTTTGTCCTCTAGCTGTAGTCATCTTGCTTTGTTCCCTCGGAAACCATTTTGTCTTTAGGCTGCTTCGCGTAGTTTCGAGACCTGCTGCGGCTCAATATTGTTCCATATATAAGGCGCACTGGATCATAAGGCGCACTGTCAGCTTTTGAGAAAATTGAAGGCTTTTAGGAGCGCCTTTTAGTGCGGAAAATACGGTAAACAAAAAGAAGAAAACTGAAAACTGAAACCAAATGAAGCTTCAATCACCATCATCATCATCTAAAGTGGCAGCAGAGATTAAAAAAGGACAGTTATGATACAATAATTGTACATATCTGCTGAACTGAAACCTTTTTCTGTAGTTTTGATGAAATTTGTGTATTTTCATGAATTTTTTTAGATTTTCCATATTTAATTCCTTATTTAAATTTAATGACTTTTAGGTGAAAAACATCTTGAAGTATGAAATTTAGAGGAATAATAGAAGTTGAGAAAAAGCAGATTTCAGAACGCTGTATAATATAATGGAAGTGCACTGTATTGCTGATTGTAGTTTTTGTTTTTATTTGTACAGTAGCCTTTATTTGAATATATATATTTTGTTTGTTTAAATTGAAAGTTCAACAGGAAGATAAAGGAAATATACCCATTAGAGATACTTCACTTTCTTTAAGGAACACATTTCTAGATCCAATGAATAACTGTTTTGAATAATTGTGAATAACATTTTTCCATAACTCAGCATCCCTACTTCAAACATTCTGAAAACAGTGTTGACCTTTGACCTGTAAACCAATGTCCTTCTTACCCAGGAGGTCATGGGAAGTGACGGCAGCGTGAGTGGAGGTGGTGGGGGGGCGTACAGGTTGGTCATGTCCAGGTCTTTAAACTTCTTTCCAATAAGTGAAAGGGCTTTGTCCACCTGCTGCTGCACTCCTGGAGACAGAGGACCGAACACAGGACCAAATGAAAGAAGGTTTCTCTCTTTGAAGCAACACATTTTAGTTTTATTTCTCTTGTACTGGTGAGAAACAGCTCCCTCTCTTTAAACCCATTAATACGTAGGCAATATCACGTTACAGACTCACCCTCGATATGACAGATCTGGAACTCCTGTGTGTAAGGCAAAGTGGAAATGTAGATCTTTGCACCAGAGCTCTGCTTCAGGAAACTCACATATCTGCCCTGCTTCCCGATCAGACGTCCCACAAGATGCTGGAACAGACAAGTCAACACTTAACAACATAACACAGAAAAATCAGACCAGCTTTGATACAACAGTACAATAATAAAAATAGATTGTTTTACAAGCAGCATCCCAGAGCAACTTGCTCCAGCAGCAGATTTCACCTGCCACCTTTCATGCATGTTTAATCCTCTAGAGGAAACTTTAGAAATGACAACTGACAGATTTGGACCAGTTTGAAAACCTGATTTATCAACAACATGGTTTTAGACCAAGACATGTTTCCTGAGCTCCCCTGCAGGAGTCAAAATTCAGCTCTAGAGCTCTTGAGACTGGCTGAAGACGTCTGCAATGAAACTGAGAAGAGTTTGAGATGCCCAAAACGACTAACAATATTGAGAAAAAAAATATATATAGTCACAACCCCCCCTCCCCCCCATGTTCAAATTTCAAGCAACAGGACTGAAAGCCTCTGCAACTCAAGTGAAGAAACCTAAAACCCCACGTGAACATTGGGTAATTTTTGGAAACTCCCTCGTGAATCATATTCACAAACTAAACTTAACACACAAAAAAGGAAATTTGTGTTTGGTGATTACTCCTTTTTTGTTGTAACAGAGGTTTAAAGAGATGCTGTTTAACAATCTCTTTGCTCTCTCGTGCCTCTGTCAGATGGACATAAACATGATTTTAAAAATGATTGAACAGAAGTGATTTTGCTCTTTCACCTCAGAAGAATGTACATCACTGTGGAAACATCAGAGAAACCTTGGAGCTGAGACTGATAATCTTTATGTCCAAATAAATCTGCGTTCTCTCTGTGCAGAAATCAAGATTGAGAATCAAAAAAAAAGGTTCTTCTATTTTTGGAACTTTGAAAGTAATAATAATAATAATAATAATAAACTCATGAAATCATTCTTCAGTTAAAGAGAATAATGTTTAACCTTTAATATTCACTTAGTTACTTTATGTTTTCATATGATATGTTTTAATTAGCTCTGAAAATCCTCTACACACCTGTGTGATGAGTACAGGTGCTGGTCATAAAATTAGAATATCATGAAAAAGTAGATTGATTTCAGTAATTCCATTTAAAAAGTGAAACTTGTATATTATATTCATACATTACATACAAACTCATATATTTCAAATGTTTATTTCGTTTAATTTTGATGATTAC
>NC_051431.1:28182875-28193982 GCF_001649575.2 Kryptolebias marmoratus | reverse complement strand
AAGGAGGCCCAACTAAATACTGAGTGCTGTACATGCTCATACTTTTCATGTTCATACTTTTCAGTTGGCCAACATTTCTATAAATCCTTTGTTTTTATTGGTCTTCAGTAATATTCTAATTTTCTGATATGATGAATTTGAGATTTTCATTTGTAATCATCAAAATTAAACGAAATAAACATTTGAAATATATGAGTTTGTATGTAACGTATGAATATAATATACAAATTTCACTTTTTAAATGGAATTACTGAAATCAATCTACTTTTTCATGATATTCTAATTTTATGACCAGCACCTGTACTTATAGTACTTATTTACTTAGCTTATAAAAATGACGTAATATTGAAGTAATGATTTTTTTGGTTGATCACTCAAGAGAGTTGTTCACAAATGTGTTTCGTTCTCATTTGTGAGTTTGTGTTAAACCCTTCAATGGTTTGGTGGGACTGTAATTATAATGTCCCCTCCAGCAGTGGTCGTCATTGTCGCCACTGCAAGATGTCTCTACTCAGGACGAACAGATCTCACAACTCTTTAAGAAACAGATCATGCAATACATCGAGGTGGTGATGTGTCCATAAAGACAAAAAATTGGGGTTATTTTGATTTGACTTTGTTTCGTCATAGACTTATGCTGCAACAGCATTTTTCCTTCATTTATTTTTGAGTCAGTTTTTCTCTCACCTCAGGTTTGTATCGTTTAAAAAGTGTTCACAAATTATCTGAACGTTATTCACTTTTCTTTATACGTTTACTCTTTTATTATTTATTTATATGTATTTATTTATTAGGCTTTTTGAACTAGGATCTGAGTTACAAGCCTTCCTACTACAGTTTGTTTATGTATATTCCCCAAAAATGTGCAAAACCTTTACACATCATCATCACCAAGAGCTCAAATCTGATCAGTGGAAAAACAAACAAAAAGTCTCTCAAGAAAAGAAAAAAAACTTATGTTCATGCTAGCTACCTAGCAAAATGTAGATTTGGGTATATTTAAATCTATTTTTACACATATTTACATCAAATTCAGACCTTCGGTTAAGTTGTCCCGATTTTTATTTTTAGATGGTTAACACACTTTAAGGGGTGCCAAAAATGTGACTCATTTATATCTCAAAAGCAACCATGGTGACTTCTATAAAATTTTTAAGTCTTAGGACCACAACCAGAGTCATTTCTTCTAATATGGTACTGATTGGAAAAGTGGGCATGGCTTGTAAAAAAAAAATTTAAATGAGAGAAAATCACACATTAGTTATACACAGATAAAAAAATGAGTGGACAAACTCTCTGATTTATACTGAACTTTTCCTGCACTCAAATTTCTAACTTCAACTAATGATTATTTTAGTACTCGACTTTATGATTGGATGATTAGTCAACGGTTATATTATTTTGTCTCTGTTTCCTATGGGAGCACCTCTTCATCTTGTACCTCTTCTGCTTTAGTCTGTTCACCTGTGGCCATCAGCTTGTCTCTGCATTAATGAAACATTCCACAGGAAAATAAAAAAAATTACCTGTCAAACTTATGAATCTGAAACAATTAATGTGATTTTCGTCTGTTTAGATTTTTTTTATCCATCTCCTTTTAGATCCCTGCTGGGGTTTTTTTGTTAGAAGCAGAATTTGCAAAAGATGTTCCACTCCTGCAATGATCCACATAAATATTATAAAACCATTTATGTGGAATATTTTGACCAAAATCGTCTATCATTACCCCTGCATACGAGTCAGCAAAAAAAAAAACTTTGTCTACGATTTTCTTGTAGTCGACTACAGTAAGTAATCGTTGCAGCCCTCCTTCTGAACATTTTTTAATTTTATTTTATAGAGGGAAGGTTCTGTTCAATCTCACAAACAATTAAAAAATGCTTGGAGATGCCACACAACATATTTGAAAATGTAAAATGATAGGGGGTTAAAATGTTTTGCTAAGTTGCAACTTTTCTCTGAGGCACTTTTTTCTGACACCTGAGGATGTCCTCAAATGAACACCATACCAACACCTGTCACCTGAGAATATACTCAGAATTTCTTGGCAAACTGTCGATTTTGAGGGAATTTTTTTAATTTCAAGGCCCATCAATTAATTTATATTGATCTAAAATGGCTGCTCCTTACAGTGGGGACTAAAGGCAGCTGGGATTTTGAGCCACCTTTTTCAGAAGCCTTGAACAATTTTAAAAAAGTATTATGTAGGACAGGTAGAGCATCTGCCTCAGTGGCAAAAAGGTACACGTTTACCTCTAGGTGGTGCTATTCATGGTTAATGAATTTGATCATTCTCTTCTAAAATAAAAGCTGCATCATCAATCATCTTTATATTAACATCTTTTTGTCCCAAGTTCACTTTGAAAATTTACCTATTTTGCACAAAACTAAAATCTGCTGAAACATTTCTGTCAACTTCTCCTTGGAGTCAAGGCCAATCAGTGTAAAACTTTTTATAAAACCTTGAGAAAGCAAGCTGATAAAAGGTTGTTCAGGAAAAAATATTTGCTAAAATAAGCAAATTACATTTATGCAAGTTTTATGTACGTTAGCTAGTAAAATAGGTAAATAAGTGTAAGTGTCAGGTAACATAATACAATTTTAAAGCAAAGGTTGATTAGGCCTTCATGAGAAACTGCACCTAATCATAAAAATATATAAATGCCCCCCCACTAGGGGGCACTATGAACTAAGAAGTTTATCTAACAGGGAAACAAATTATATTCAATTTAAAGATCAGTTCAGAGGTTTCTGACTGCTTTCCTCTAATATGATAATGACTCTCTAAAGTGGGTGGGACCAAAAAAATAATGTAATTAAAAAAAATAAAAAAATCAAATGTTTGTCCTACAGAGCTACAATTTAATGTTCGTTAATCTCCACAAGTATCAGCAGGCCTCTTCTCCAGGCCATCCTTGTAAATGCTTTTTCATTTCATACAGATCTGGAAAATCATTTCCACACTGTAACGTTGTATATGCTAATGCTAGGGCTTACTATTTTTTATTTAAAAACATTATCCACTAAGGAGCATGAAAAACTAGGCTTATACAAGGCTAAGAGCAAATTAGATGTAAGTTTTTTTTTTACGACTTTTTGAATTAACATACCAATACTGGCAATTGTGTTCAACTTCATCTCGGAACATGTCTCTGCTGCACTGTGGTTCAACACTGAATTTTTCATTTTAGACTGACAATGGAATAAAAAATAAAAATAAGTCAAGCATCTACTGCCCAACCGTATCTTTAGAGATCAACAAATATCACTCAGCTATAATGATGGATGTTGATCATTGTGTTTTTAGAGTTAATAAAGACATGGTTTGTGGTTTATGCTGTCCTCAGATGTCCTGACTCACCTTTGGCACCTCAATCTCCCAGATGATGACTTCGGAGCTGGATGAGGTAGCGCTGTTGGCCTGGTTATCACTGGCACTCATTGTGCAGCCGCTGTCTACTGAGTCCATACTGTTAACATCAGAACCTGGACACACAGAACCAGCACCTTTAAAAGCTTTACTCACATTTCCAGCAACAGGAAGCCGTCATGTTCCCTGTACTAAACAACTACAACAACAAACAGTTATTTTGCAAAAACTAAGGAAACCTTTATAAATTAACTAAAAATAGAATTATTCCCACACTCACTGACTCTGTTTAAGTTAAAAACACTCAGATTATAAATGAGGGAAACAAGACCTGAACTAAATGATGCACAGATTAGGGATAGGAATCTCCAGACACCTCATAATTTCATTACAACCATCAGATCTGCAATACAAATAGAAACCTTATCATGCATTTTGATTATCTGGAAGTCTAAATGACAAAGCCTCATTTACATACTTAACTCATTTTCATTTGTTCCATGCCTAATCAAACATCCACAATAACATGTCAAAAAGCCCCATTAAGCACAGGCTGATGACCAACAATTAGCACAGATACTAACTTAATATTGAAAACTCCATATAGAAACTAAGATAATTAGCATCATGTTTATAGCTGGAAATTTATTCACAAATCAAATGTTTTATAGTCATGACTAAAGATAAAATAACTCCAACTATTACAGAGATATTCTTCCTAGTTTAACAAAAAAAAAAGATGGAAAAAGACCACAGCTTTATTGCTACCTGTTAGCAGCAGAACATACATGCATGGTACCCATGGTTCATTGCAGTCTAAGCACTCTTTTGTTATACTAACGTTACAGTGACAATAGATTTGTGATATATTGTGAAGCCCTAATGATAAGGAAATTTAAGTAAATCATGAAACCACTTAACACTTCACAATCAAAATGTTGATTTTTGCAATGTCACAATTAACTGAGAAAATTCTGTCTGACCAGGTAAGCAAAATTAACCAATCAATATTTGGAGCTTCAAAATATTTTGTCAAAAATATCAGCCCCAAACATCAGTCCTAGCATCAGCGTTTCTTAAAAGACCTGACTTGCCAAAAAGCACTGCTATCAGATTCAAAAAGCCTTCACAAACATTTTGCATGTCAACATACAAGATACGTAAAACAGCCCTGGTAACTAGAGGTGAACCCTGAAGTCAGCTCGTGAACGGCCCTGGAAGACATTTTACCTGACCGGCCATGATCAGTGATCGATCGGTCAACAATCAATCTATATTTTTCCAGTTACTGAGCGCAGCACAGAAAAGCTCAGGGCGACTACCTGCTGCAGTACAGCTTGGCTCTGCTTGATAGGAAAGGCGTAACTGCACAGACAAAAACATGAAGTTATCTGTGTCTGTAGTTGTTTTCAGCTGCTGCGTTGTGAAACACGGTGGATCAAGATGGTAGCAGGTTGTTGAGCTGGAACACCTCCAGCTCAGGTAGGCACAGAGACTACTGCTACTTTTAGCAATGCTAACAATGCTAATGACGTTAATGCCAAGAAAATATGTTAGTTAAAATGTCAGCACCGTAGTTTATTTTTAATTTTTTTAACTTTTTTTTTTACTGTAAATCTGCTGTCATCTATTTAATGTCCTCAACTCCTAATGTGTTTAATTATTGATCAGTAACAGAAGAAAGGATGATAGTCAAATGAAGGGATGATTTATTAATCTAACATTAAGTAATTTTTTTTCCAAATATTACTATGAACAAAGCTGCTAATTATTTTAATAAAGATCATGTAGGGGAAAAATATCTGTAATGTGGTGCAGCTGTGAGCGTAAAAAAAATAAAAATGTTAAGGTGCTATAATCTGATTTATAAATCAGATATACTGTTAATATTTTTCTGTTGAGTTTTTTTCTGTAATTATCTGAGGGAGATTTGTAGAATTCCAGTGATAGAAAGAAAGTTCAGTAACCTGATTATTTTTCACAGTAGTTTTTTTTTTTTTAATATTGTATGCATTTTATTGTGAGCAGTCAAATTTTCAATTTAACCAAAAATTGATTTTAAAAAATATCTAAAAAAGCACTGAGGCTGACACTACCATCTCCTAATTATTCAGAGAAATTCTAATTAAATTATTATTTTTTATACAACAGATATTTCAGCTAACAAACTGCTTCAGTAAATACCATCTCTCTGTTTACAACCACAAGATCAAATTTTCCTACAATTTATCTCTCTGATCATTATAAGAACATTCTGTTTTCACTTTTTAATTTTAATGGCCACCACCTTACCTCATTTTACCTTTACAGGTAAAAATGTATTTTTCGGCAGTCAGACATTATTATTGTATAACAATATAATTAAATAAATTTTGTTGAGCAGCTGTGTGAAAGCTTTCTTTCAGCCTGTCACTCAGCAGTTTAATCATCTTTAATATAGAACATGTGAAAAAAATTATTTAATGAAATACCAGATTGTTGAATTATTTTGCTTAAGGTCACTGTGTCACTTCCTTGTCACTGTGCCCCAAATACTAGATTATGGGGTTTTGATTTTATTGTCATATCATTCGTTATGAAAAGACATTTGTACAGTGGATTTGAATGTGTTATGGCCAGAATGATAGTATGTCCCATTTAAATTAAGTTATGCAACTATCCAGGACAGTGAGGCTGAAGCTGATTGGGTTATGAGGGTTACTGTGTGCTGATCATAGGCTGTAGAATGAATAAAAAGCTCCTGTTTTTTTGATAATGTCCCAACTTCATCAGACTTTTGAACTCTGTATTAAACCTATGTCCATTGACAGCATTTTTGTAATAAATCACCACAAAGACAATTTTGACTTGTTTAAATTCATGAGTCCACCTCAATATTTCAGAAATTCCACAACAAACACTTTAAACAAACTGAACCCAGGAACTAAACTGCAGCAGGATTAAACTCATTGATACAAATGAATGGCATTTTTCATTAAATCATAAAATTTTAATTAATATATTTTGTATTGAAGGTGGCACAGCAGAGCTGTGGTTAGAGCTGTCACCTGACAGCAAGAAGGTCACAGATTTGAAACCCACCTGGGACCTTTCTGTGTGGACTTTACATGTTCTCTCCCTGCATGTGTGGGTTTTCAAGGTACTCCAGGTTTCCTCACACTGACCAAAAACACGCATACTAGTGCCCCTTTTCCATTGGCTCTACTTGAGCAGCCCCGCTCCACTCCACTCTACTCTGCTCTGTAAACAATGCATCGCGTCCGTTCGCTCTTTATGCTTGCATCTGGCCACACCCACGACCGATGAGTGGACAGGAGCTAAACTTGCGTCACCCACAAAAGCAGGGCCAGCCCGGCTGGTCCTACTCCGAAGCAGGGACCAAAAAAGCAGGGTCCGGCCTCGAAAAATTGCAGATGGAAACGCGCGCAAAGCAAGCCGAGTAGAGTGGAGCCACGACCTTTAGAGCTGGTGGAAAAGCGGCATTCGGGTCCCTGTTAGGTGGGGTACACCAGAGTGCACCCCACCTCTTGTACAGTGAGGTATAGGCAGACAAAATTGGAATCTGTGTATCTCTAACATTTTGAATTTTATTTTACGTACTTTAACTTTCCATCTTGAAAATTCTGACCTGTAAATGACAGAACAAACCCAAACACGCTGTAATGCACCCTGATGTGTGCAGTCCACCTCATTGTCTCTGACTCTCTGTCAGGTTTCGGTCCGGTCTGATGTTGGACAGACGTACACCTGAGAGCAGCTGACCCGCATTACAGCCATTTTTGTGTTTTCTAGTCAGTTGACTGTGGTGGACATTTTGAATTTGGTTGATGTCCAAGTTGTAGATGTACATCCAATGATAATTTGAGTTTCATTAAAATCCATCCAGTGGTTCATGAGATATTTTGCTTAAAGAAAAACAAACAAATACACAGACAGATACAGGTAAAAACATCATCTCTAGTCTTTAAATTTTCAGCAGCAGGAAATTATAAAGTATGTTAAGAAACCCTGTCTAAAGACAAACTGATGTCTCACCTCCGGACTGGTCTGTGTCCACCTCACATGTTCGATGAGCTCCATCCCTCGAGCTGATCCCATTAGGTCTCCTTATAACACACACAGCGTCCACAGAGGAGTCCTCAGCTGCTTCAGTCATGGTCTCCACCAGTGACTCGACCTGCTCTGCTTCTCTTGCAGACAAGTCTGTAACCTGGATCAGATCTGTTTGGCTTTCAGACACGCTACTCTGCAGGTCCTCACTGCTGACGCCATCCTCAGAGTGGCAGGTGCTGCAGGTTGAGTCTTCATCTCTTCTTCGTTTTGTGGTCGGCACCGTTGTTGCTTGATGCAGTTGTGTTGGCCAAGGGCTGCTCTGTGCACCATTGGTTTCATGAACCCTGTCAGTGGCCTCAGCATCTGCCCGTGCTGCAGCCATGGAGCTGCCGTTAGACACGCCTTGCCTCTCTGCTTCCTCTCCAGGGCCTCTTAGTTGCCAGCTGTGCTGCTGTATTGCTGGAGTTGTCTCCTCTTGTGAGCATGGCTTTTCACTGGTCAGTAGTACACTGCTACTGGAGCTGACTTGCTTGTTCTGTGTGACCTTGCAACTGGTGACACCAAGGACTTCCTGGGTGGCTGCCGAGATGACCTCAGTTATAAGTCCAGCTGCCAGAAGCTCTAGATTATGCTCTTCCTGGGTGCTCCTCTCCATATGAATATCCTCGGAGGTTCTCCATGTGGTGCTGGGATCCTGGACTGTGAAGGTGAGAGCCATGGGGGTACTGGTGAGTAGGTGTTTGTGTAAATCCACAGACAGGGGGGTCTCCAGAGAGTCTGCCTCTGATTGAACGACCCTACACACTTTGGCTGGGGTGAGGGCCATCTCTTCTTGTGTCTGAGCAGTGCTTTGATGGGTAGCTACTTCCCCCTCTGGTTCTGGTCTCTCTGCATCAGAAAGGTGAACTGCTGTAGATGAGGAGCTGATTACTTTGGTAGAATGGCAGGACAGGTCGACCTCCTCCACTGAAGCTTCTGGAGCACCCACTGAATCTTTGTCAAGGTGTTCTTCCAGTTGTCTGATTGGGACATGGGATGAGTCTTTATCTGGGTCTGTAAGGTCTTTCCATGAATCTTCTGACATATCCTCCTTATTAAATGATAGTAAAGCCAAGTCTGAGGGTTTATTGACTTCCTCTCCACAGTTTCTGCCACAAACGGGGGCAGCATCTTCACAGTCTTTTGCAGATGAAGGCTCTGCTTCAGTGTCCTCGACGTGGATCTGGAAAATAAGCTCCTGTTGAGTTCCCTGGCTGTTGAGATTCAGGGGTCTGTGGGTTGGAATGTCCTCTTCATGTGGGGACGAGCCAGTGTCTTTCTCAACCAACCCATTTCTGTCCTCTGTTTGAAAGGTTTTAAGGCCCTCAGCAGCTGGAGGCCCCTCTGAGCTCTCCTGGCTGATGAGCCGTTCTTTCTTCCGGGAGGTGTACCACCACCAGCCGATCAGTGCAAGTACTCCAGGCAACGTATAGGGAACAACAGAGCGAAATCTCAGCTGCATTTCCTCCAGGCACCAACAACCACAACCTGAAATTCAAACAGACACAAACATGGACTCAAATTAGTCGAGGAACATTTTCAGTCTGATCTGCAACACTCTGAGCATTTACAATCAAAACATTTTTTCTGAGAGTGAAGTTCAGAGTTCTTTTGCTTTTTTAATGTTGTACTATTTTGTGATGTGACTTTACAGAGCTTAAAACTTGATGTTCAAAATCAAGGAATCCCCCTGTACCTGCTCCACGCTGGGGGTGGGAAGTGGATACTCATGAGCTCAACAACAAATAGCCTATGTTTACACTGCAGGCAAAAGTGGCCCAAATCCACTAATGTGCGAGTTTAATTTGACCCTCAGAAGGTCACTTAACTTCAGGGTTTTCCCCAGAAAAGAGGCTAAGCCCGGTGGTAGGTGGCCATTTGCCAGCCGATCACCAGCCAATCGCCGTCCGAACGTGATTTAGCAAAAAAAAAAAAAAAAAATCAAAGTTGACAGAAAACTGAAAATATGGCTATTTATTATGTGATATTGTAAGATATTTGTGTCAAATATTTACACAACTACAGTTTTACAAAAAGGAACTTTTGAAATACTTTTTTAAACAAAAATACAATTGAAATAAATACAAATTGATTGAACCTAATTTGAATCCTAATTTAAGTCACATTTACAAATAAATTAAATTAACATAAACGAAAAAGTGCAAACACGGCACCAACACACGTTTCACGTCAAGGCCAATGAATAACAACAGAGAACTCTGAAAAATAGAGATGCTCTACTGTACTGTGCTTTTTGTGCACAGGCTTCATGTTGGATCACCACAACAAAACAAAACATATCTAATGCTGAATTTAATAGCATCATTTTACTGGTAAACAAGGAAGTAATTTTCACTAAGCAAAAAACATGCTTACCATATTCGGTCTTGTAAAGCCACCTGCTGAATTTTAGCTCAACTAACCTTTTTTAGTTAAACCCGCTAGTTTGAAGTTTATTGCTGTGGCTCTGACAACATGCTAACTCCAGCTGAAGGTGTCTAGGCCTCAGGGCTCATTAAAGTCCTGCGGGGCTCCGCGAACAGCGCACGGACCTGAGAACGCAGTGGAGGTGTTTATACTTGGCGCTTACATCGGTGCAGTTTTCTCCACAAAGACGGGGCAGTACGCTATGTAAGCAGCGCCAAGTTATAAAAGGTGCACAACGCAACACCGCGTAGGGCCTTCACGCAGGGGCGGGGACAGCGCGATTGCGTCACTGTTGGCGCGCGTACCCTCGCATGGTGAGGTAGATAATGGTAGCGGTTTTGGGGGAGCGGGTGGAAAAAAAAAATGTGTAAAAATGACATATTTATAATAAACAAGCGGAGCTTAGCCTGGCAGCCGGGTCTAATACGCTGGGGGAAACCCTGAACTTGACGATAAGAATTGTTACTGGGGGGTGGGGAATCAACCATCTTACATAACTGCAGAAAAATACTTCTGTCCACCATGAACTATCTCAGCCTTAAATATAAAATTTAAATTATTTTTTCAAAATTTTAGCTTCTTATGGGTTTTTAATTTTACAAAAACTCCACAATTCCGTTTTTTTTCCCCATGACAATTTATTTTATGACAGTCTTTGAGACAGCTGCCTTTTTGATCAGCTTAGAAAAATTTTGCGCAGACCGTCCACCCCCCCATCCCATCCTATCCCCAATGAGGCCCCATTTTTGGTCTTGCATTCACAAATCCAGCCGTAGTCAGCCATGGGGCTTTTGTTGTTTGTTTGTTAGTGGAGGAACTAGTGCTGGGCGATATAACGATACATATCGTGAGGACGATAGAAAAGTGTCTATCGTGATATATTTTCTTCTATCGTCTCTGTCGTTTCTATCATAATTGTATCAATGATTCATGTAAATATTTCATAACGTAGGCTACGACGAATGTATTAGTGTTGTCTTTTTGCATACATTCAGTTTATATAAGTGATAAATAATAAGAAAAAATAACTATTTTGTGAAGAACCTCCGTTTTGCGACATGACGCTGCTTTACGTGTGGGTTTGCGACATGCTTTACGGCAGCGGCTTTCTGTGCGGCGCAGTGTTTTTACCATAAGTGCTGAAAGATGGAGACGCATGAAGTATCAAACTCGGGGTCGCAACAAGTAGAGACAGCTAGTAGGCAGCCCAAGAAGAAA
>NC_051431.1:28166287-28182667 GCF_001649575.2 Kryptolebias marmoratus | reverse complement strand
AAGTTGCGAAAAGGAAAACTATAGCCGGCCGAAGATAATGGAGTCTGTTGTCATTTGATACTGTTACGTTGTAACAGGTACATATATATTGCTGCACTAAAATGCAGCAGATCTCATTTGTGAAAGTTCAGTTAAATGTCAAAGTTCAGTTAAATGTCACTTCGAAATAAAGCTTGAAAAAGGTAAGAAATGAGATTATTTTTTCATATTTTTCAGAGAATAACTGACAACGTACGTAATTGGGGTATATCGTGATATAAAATTATCCATATCGTGATATAGGATTTTTTCTATATCGCCCAGCACTAGGAGGAACCAAGGTAAAAATAAAAAAAAAACAAAAAGAATGTATTATTTTGTGTGATATGATAAATATGGGATCAAAAATGCATTTAGAAATGGGTTCCAAAGGGTCAATTTTCTCCAGAGGAATACTAAAGGTAGTAAAATAGAGTGTACAGGAGCATTTGAAACAAATCCAACTAAGTTAAAACAAATTAAATTCTAATGACTTTTAGGATTTGTCTGGAACAAAATAAATTGCAAAAAAAAAAGAAATTAAAGAAAAAGTCTTTAACATTACTATTCACGATTGCTCTTTATCTCCACAGAGGTCACCTCTTCAAGCTGCACCAGAGGGTACGTTCACATCCTAAAATATTCCAACACAGCCTCGATTAGACTTTTTGCAGTTTACAGTGCAGAGCTGTCGGTGCAGAGTACTGACAACTAAGCAAGCCAATTTATCATACAGAGAGTAGCTTCAAATCATTAATTCATAACTCCATTCATCTTTGTGAAAAATATTTCAGTTATCCAGAATGCTGTTTATCCTTTGCTGGACTGGCCGCTTAAATTAAAAACAAGATTACAACCAGCCTAATGGACTACAACAAGGACCTAAAACTAGAGGTTGACTGATATTTTCATGATCAATGCCGATCTTCAAAAATCAGAGCAGTCGATGGCCGATATACAACACTGATTTTATTATTTTGGATCAAAGCAATTTTTTTTTAATTCAAAAAACTGAACAATAATTGATTTGTTTAAATAAACATATTTAACAATCTTTAGGAGACCTTGTTCACTTAAAAGAAATACACAGAAGATCATTGTTAAAAAATATGTGCTAAAAATACTACAGTGAGCTGCTTGTCCGGTAAGGATTGAATTTTTCTTTATTTACCCCCCCACCATATTTTACCAGTCCTGTCCAATTCCCCCACCTATCAGCCACCTCCACAAATGTAGGACCAACTTACTGGGATTCCTGCTTCTCACAGTGCATACGTACTTCACCCTTCACTCATGCAGGACTAGTTAATGAAACCAAGTGTCAGCACAACAAACCGTTTAAAAAGGGAAAGAAACTTTACGAGTGCTCATCTCAGCTGCTGCTACTGAAAACTGACTGTATCCACAGGGTTGAATGAAGTTACTTTACTCACCCCAGGTCCTACAGATAAAATCCTTTAAATTAATATTTTTACATTTACTGTTCGAACCATGCTGCTGTCTGTGACCATGGCCCCTGAGGCCCGGAGTTTGACACTCCTGCTCTAAACTGTCTGTAGGGGTAGATTCATAGCCAAAATAGGCATCAGTGAAGTGTAATGCTTTTGTTGTTATTGCCATAAATACGAGGAAATATTGAGATCATTTGTAAGTTCATATTGCACCTTTATAATTTTGGACATATGCACCTCCCTCCTGCTGCAAAAGGCAACACAATCTGCTCACCCACCCAGAGGGAACCACTTATCAGGACATAGAAATGTCTCCCTAAACGCTGCAGCTGGTCCTAAGTTAAGTTTAGAATTTTTATATTTAAGGATACCATGGTGAAGAGAGAGAGGAAAAAAGTGCATTTTAGTTTGTTTCTTACTTCATGTTTTTTTCTGACTGGTCTTCATGACAGTGCAATGAGTACCTTTAGGTTTCATTTCTTTTACAGCTACAGTGTGATTAGAGCAGCTTAGGTTCACAAGCAAACAGCTGCAGAAAACAGAACAGTTTCTTCTAGTTGTGAGCACATTTAATGAAATTGCCTATCACTAGTTGTCCCTGACCTTTGACCTTCTCTAGAACCCAGGTAGGAACGCCTGAATATGAGGTTTGAGAACCTGTGTTCGTGTTGTCCTCACTGAGCTGAGTCTTATGACCTCTACCTTCACTTTGACCCCTGGCACCTGGCGGGCTCCGTACTTTTAACTTGTACGTGACGTCATTTCCAGATCCAAGTTCTGACTTCCGGTTTAAACGGACCGCAGCAAAATAATAATGATATCCATAGAGGTAAATAATCCTGCTGGCCCTGACTCACTGACGGATTACAGCCTGATCAAAACCTCCAAGCTTTTATGAACTCCGATTTTTACAGACCCTCAGAGAGCAGGCCCTCAGGTGCTTCATTCATCTGAGGGAGGAGTGAATATCTGTGTCTACATGCATTACTGTAAGGTCATTAATGTCCTAAAACCCAAACGCATCTGCACACACCATCGCCGGAAGGCGCACTGAAACAGAATAAGGAGAAACTAGGACGACTCAGAAACTTAACAGAGTGCTGATTCGGATCCCTCTGCAGAACAGCCGATAAATAAAGTCCAAATGTAAGGTGGGAGAGCCACAGACAGACAGCCGGAACATGGGCAGATTTCACCCCACTAACCTACAGCCGAGTTAGGCCACAATATGACGGCGGACACGTGTGTTGGGTCGATGACGGGTTAAAGGACGTCTTCTGTCCCGTACGGGCCTCAGACCTGACTGTTAGCATGCTAGCCTCGAAGCTAACGCGGCACTCAGCTGTCAACAACCAACAAACGTTTGTTATCATATAAATCTACATGTGGCGGACATTTTCCAAGGGTGGTTGGCGTACAGGTCACACAAGAGACACGAAGGGTTACTTCAGTCACACAGCAGGGACACGGACTAGCTGCACTGCTACAAACCGGACAAAATGTGTCCGAGCTGCTTCTTGTTTAATGACAGGAGATTAATGCTCCCACCTGGTTCCGAAATGAACAGCTAACCTGCTCACACGCACGGAAATGTCCATGAATTAGAAAGGCGGTGCTGCACGCTTGTGGTGAATTTCAACAAAGTCAACAGAGGACCAAAGCCGGGCTAACCCGGTCCCGGGAGGAGGTTTTACTCACAGGGTTTCAGGGTCCACAGGGTCGGAGCGACACAAGGAGTGCAAGTTCTTTAGCAGAATTCCTCTACAAAGTCAAGCTCTCCTCCCCACGTGTTGACCGACCAGCACCAGTCTAAAAACACACACTCACACACACACGCACACACCAAACAGCTGGTGAAGTCTCGCGATACATGGGAAGTGTGTACTCCCGCGTTGCAGCGCCTTAACTTCGTCCTTAAAACGTGAGAAGGTGGTTTGAGAACTGATTGTGATTGTACACATGAGTGTAAAACTGTTTAACGAGTGACAGTAATTGACTGTATCACTGTGTTTATAAGTGTAGAGTATGGCTGCATTCATACCTATGACTGTATTAATGACTGTTTGACGGTAATAAAGAGTGTATTACTGTATTATTGACTGTATACATGAAAGCAAGACTGTTTAATGATTGTATGGCAGTAATGAGGGTATGATTGTATTAGTGATGGCAATACTGTATGAATGACTGCATGACAGCCATAAAGAGTACATGACTATATTAATGAATGCATGGCTGTATTAATGACAGTGTAACTGTAATGAGTATACAAATGTATCAGTGATTGTTTGTATTAATAACTGTAAGACTGTAATGAGTTTATGACTGTAATAATGTAAAAATGAGTGTATGACTGTATTAATGACTAAATGGCTGTAATGATAAGGGGATGATTGTACTAGTGATGGCAGGACTGTATAAATGACTGTATGACAGTAATAATGAGTATATTACTATATTAATAACTGCATGACTGCATTAATGAATGTGTGGCTGTATTAATGATTGTTTGACTGTGTTAATGAGTGTATAACTGTGATGACTGTATTAATGACTGTGTATGACTGTATTTAAAATCAATGTGTGACTTTTTAATGACTGTAATAATGTGTGTATGACTGTATTAATGACTGTTTGGCTGTATTAATGACTGTATGACTAAATTAATAACTGTATGGCTGTTGTAATGAGTGTATGACTTTATCAATGAGTGTGGCTGTATTAATGACTGTATGACTATTAATTACTGTATGACTGTAATGAGTGTATGTATTAATGAGTATGTGACTTTTTAATGACAGTATGACTGTATTAATGACTGCGTGTCTGTATTAATGGCTGACTGTATTAATGAGTATATGAATGTATCAATGAGTGTATGGTTGTATTAATGAGTGTATGACTGTAATAATGAGTGTATGACTTTAATAATGATGGTATGACTGTATTAATGACTGTATGACTGACTGTAATAATGAGGGTATGATTGTAAAAGTGATGGCAAAACTGTATAAATGACTGTCTGACAGTAATAATGACTGAATGACTGTAATAATGAGTGTCTGCCTATCAATGAGTGTATGATTGTAGTAATGAGTGTGGCTATATTAGTGACTTGTGTTAAGAAATTATGGAGTTTTAGCCATTTTGGTCAAACCTTGAATATAACAATATGTGTAATTTGTTGCAATATTGTGAATTTTGTTAGCAGTCAGAGACTATGTTGACAATGACTTTTAGATACAACCACACAAAATTCTAGCTCAATATCTGTAAATCTTACTAAATTCTGGTCATTGTTGTGTTTTCCATGGTGAACTGGCTATGGTGGCCATCTTGAATTAAGTTGACTCCAAAAGTTAATTAGTTGTACTGTTTCTGTAGATCCAATGATGACTTTCTGAACACTTTATTAAAATCAATCTGGTGATTTTTTTTACTTATTGTTTATTGAAATTTTTTTTGTTCAAGTATAACATACATTCATTATTAAACATTTATTCATTTTTCAGAGTCCTCGGTATCCAGTGGAGGCGATGGTGTCTTCTTCCTTGTTTGTATAATCAGTCTATTTTTCCCATTCTTCACTAAAACACACTTCTTGTAGTCTCAGTTTTTGTGTAAGTTTTTTTTCATTACAAATATCTCCACAATCCTCAGCCACTGCTCCACAGGTGGTGGGTTCACTTCATATCATGGTCTAGTGATGCCTTTTTTACTTGCTGATAGCAACATTTTAAGAACGCATTCATCCGTTTTTGAAGTATATCATGTGCGAGCTTTCCCTAATAAAGTGTTTTGCATTTATTGGGTATCTCATATCCTATGTTATCCCATTTTCTTTTTAACTTTTGGCAAGACCTAACTATGTGTGTCTGGTCTGCATCCATGTGTTCACAGGATCTCCAGCATGGTTGGGGATTGGACACAATTTCCTTCCTAATCTGTAGGGTTATGAAAAAAATTACTGTTTTTCCAGTCAAACTCTTTCCTGCTCTCCAGAGTAGATGGCTGTGCACTGTGTTTTACAAATATTAAGATATTCTTTCTTTGTTATCTGTTCTGTCAGCTCTTTTCACAATTTTTCTTTGATATACAGAAAGGAGGTTTTCTGCCTGCTATTTGAGTTGAGATTATAAACTCAACTTTAATATAGCACTCTATAGAGTATAGAGTTGTGACTACTCTGCATTTCTCCCTCATAGATCATCCGAAAAATCTCAATGATTTCATTTGTTGTTTCACTTTTTATCTCCTTCTCATAATAATCCCTAATTTGTAAAAAAATGGTTATTTATGGATGTTCATGATCCTCTGGGACAAATTTTTTCTTCAAGCTTTCAGAACTCTGCAGCTTACCCCTTTCAACCATTTCACATATCACTATGTAATGGGAATAAAAAGTGCTTCAATCAGGGGTGGAAATTAAAAATTTTGACAATTTTTTTTACCAGCCACTCAAATATTTTACCAGCCACTATTTTTTGTTGTGACAAAAAGTTATTTCATATGATGATGATGATGGAGGTGGGTGGAAGCAATTGTGCTGCCCTACAAGCTAAATGGAGCCTCTTTCTGGACACTGCATGGAAATAACTAGACTTTTCTTATTTTATTTTAAACCATTAAAAGATGCATATCTGTACATAAAACATTCAGACAAGTGAAATTTATTTCTGTGGAGTGTTTTTGAAGTATTTTTTGTGCTTTTGTAAGTTTTTGTATGTAAGTTGTAATGTTTTTCAGACACTTGCTGCTTTTAATGCATAGATCTATTTGTGCTACCCGCTTATATTTAACAGGTAGGATATTCTGATGAAGGAAGTGATTTTTGTGGTTTTAGAAAGGTTTTCGTTGTGGATATAAATTGTTCCAATGCTATGCTAAGCATAACTCCTAAGCTTCCACTTCAGTATCCGATGATATTTAACATTAACATGAACCGCTGTAGTTTTCGGTTTGTAAACATGACGGTAGCAGTTTTTGACAGGTAGCACCGACCGTTAGACATCGCTGTTTAGCCGTGCTACAGTAGGAAAATCTGACGAGGAAGCACAGATCGTCAGAACACCGGCCATAGGCTCGAACGCACACTGACTGACGTCATGACGTCATTGATTTAGTTAAAAAAAACGTTTAACTTTCGGTTCTTCCCTCGAATACTCTTGAAAAACATTTTTGTTGTCTGTCACCAGCTTAACTCCCGAAATGTTCCGCCACAATGCTAATGCTACTCCTCAAATTGTTTCTTCTTCTTCTTCTTAATTTTTATTGGTGGATGGTAAACAACTGAAGGAATCAATACCGCCACCAACTTGTAAAGAGTATCTGCTAAACTTTTCTCCTTCTTGCATTTAGCAGCAATTCGAGCACATTGCTCCCCCCTATATGTCAAGAGGACAAATAACACCTTTTCTGTTCAAATTGCCAACCCGCCACAGTAGCGTGTGTGTTGATCAAATTCACCCGCCACCCCTGGCTTCAATGATTCTCTGCTGCATATAAGTTAAAGCTGTGTTTAACTGTTTAAATGGAAATGTACAGAAGTATTTATAACACCATGTTTTAGTGAAGGAGCACTCCTTATCTTATAGGGCTCTGGGGTGTAGGAAGCAGTTACCTGATCCCTACCCCCATTGGGAGACCCCTCCTCATCCTATGTTACGGAGTGTGTTGTGCTGGGTATTTAAAGGGGGACCTTTTGTTCTGTGGTCAGACTCACTCTGCTGACTCACCTCAGCTCAGTGATTCTCAGCTTAAAAAAATTATCCTAAGACAAAACTCTTTGATGTCCTCTTTGTTAAAGAAAATTCCACAACAACTGTGATGTCTTTATTTGTCCACAGTTTAAACCCTTTATCTTGAATACCTGGTGTAAACCTCAAATCCAATGGAAACCAACTCTAAGACTTTTTCTTTTTCCAGTTTCCACTTCAGACAAATTTATCATTACATCAGTATACTATAGGCCTGATTTGTTCAGTGATTTGTTAAGACTTGGTAGAGGCACACCTCTGTCCTTTGGGAGCTGCAGAGTTTCATATCTAATCCTAGGCCTCTTCCCTCTCTAAAAAAACCTCAATATTCACTTTCCCCATTCTATAAATTGTTTCTGTGGGATTGTCACTGGCAAGGACTGAAACAAGTATAAAAGTCTTGATAGAAAAATTATCTGTTGGGGTTTTTACCTTTTTTATTTATTGTAATTATTTCTGTGTTATATTTGTGTTTAGTTGTTTCTTAGTTACTTTTTCCCTCCTACTCAGTGATCTGCCTCCTTAGTTTCTGCCCTGCTCCTGCTCACCTGTTCCAGGTTTCAATTAGCACATGTGTTCCTGTTCTGGTTCATTAGACACAGTCTTTATATTATCCTCTGTGTTCCTCCTCACTTGTTGGTACACTAGTTAGTTTACTCTTTAGAGTGTCCCTCGTGTCCCTCATTCCTTCTTAAATAAAGTGAAGGTTTTTGGTTCCTGAACTCTTCAAGTCTGGGGTCTGAACTAAATATTTCCCCAACTCTGACATTATTTTAATTATCTCTATTCTTGAGCTGAGCTCTAAACTGACACCTGACCATCTCTCCAAGTCTTTACTAAGACCTTGGTTTAATTTTATGTTGTTTGAATAATACAGCTTATCTTTTCTTTTTGTGACATTTACACGCAGTATTTTATACATTTTTCATTCTACTTGAGCTTGTATGTTTCTGTCTTGCAGGGGTGAGTAATTTATTGACAAAATCTGTGTTTTTGTGATAATAATTTTTATATCCTGAGTAACTTTATTTCTGATACTTAGTACTTGCTGTTTCTTTGTGTCTAGGCATGGTTTTAATGGTTTTAGATCATCCCTCATAATATGTCTGCTTTATAAATCTAGCTTTTCCTCTCCACCTACTCTAATGGGATATTATGTCTTTTCTAGCTTCTTTAATCTGGTTGAATCTTGCTGAATCCTTTTTTAAATACTGTTCCTCCAAATCTTTAAACTTTTTTTTTGATATGTTAATAATCTGCCATTTTTTTTAGTGTATTTCCCTGTTATTGTTTTCCTCTATGTATCTAATCATTTTCCCTTTTACTTCATCAACCAGTCCTTTGTTGTTTAATATTCCTTCATGAGTCTTAACACTGTTTTTTTTTCCTCTTGCTGTTCAGGTGAATTTTGCAGCAGGTTGCACTGTGATCTCACACATCAGTTACTCCTGCCCTGTATTTGTTTACTCTACACAGATCTCACTTATTCACGTGTAAATATTCAGTTCTGCAGTACACTGCATGTGTTACTGAGTAGTGGGTGTAAGATCACAGAGCAACCAATCCAATAGTTGAATTTATCTTCATATATTTCATTTTTTAATATATCAATTTCTTACATCATGGAGTTCAAATACCTATTTGTTTTGTTTTTTACTTTCCTTTAAACTTCTAGTGTCTAACCTGTAATTCAACACCACATCTCCACTGCATATCAATATCCCTTCTGCTTCCAAATTTATAAGATCAAATATTTTCTTTTGTCTTACCACTTTCCGGAGGGGCCTACAGTTTAAGCAGTGTTAGTTGGTTTTCTAAATTTTTTTATCATAATGTATCTCCTTTTCTTATTACCAATTTTCTTGAACATGTCAAACTTCCACCATGTTCAAAATCAGTGTAATTACATCCCTCTTGTGCTTTTGTTTCTCAGGACTCTGTCCTTGAGTGAAGATCAGCTGCAGACCCTCTCCCGTGTTTTGCCCGCATCTCCTCATGTCTTGTCTTCTACGTTATTGTAGATCCGGGGTCTGTCCAAACAGTGGATCCATTTATAGCTAGTGACATCTAGAAGCAAATCATTTTGTCTCTCAGGATCTTTTTAATCTGGGAATAAGATTTACATTTTTTCATGACCTCAGTGGGATAGCCACGGTCAAAATGTCTCCCATTGACTTATATTTTCTTTTTCCCAAGCTTTAGCCAGAATGTTTTCTTTAGTTTAATATTTAAGAAAGTTGAAAACTATGGACCTTGGAGTTCCTCCTAGTGGAGGTTTCTTTCCGAGGCTTCTGTGAGTCCACTGTATTTCCACTTTGGTTCCCTTAAGTAATCCATCCAGCAACTCTTGTACCAATTCATTGGCCAAAGAACAAGAAGAACACATGTCTGAAGTCAAGATAGCAGACAAAGAAAATGGCAACCCTAAGCAGCACCGCCTGCTGTTGGAGAAATTTATGGCTATTGCGACAGAAAAACATTATAAATTCTGAAATTAGAGTGTCTTTCATGTCCTTCCGCTTTGGTCACCTCTTCTTATAATTTTGTTTGTTGTTTTAAAAGGGTAAGAATGGTCTCATTTGCTTCCATGTTCCACTTTTTTAACTCTGCTATCCCACCTTGTGCCTCAATAATGTCTTGCTGCCGTTGCTGTAATTCTGCATTTTGTGCCACTTTTCTTGTCATTTTGTTTTTAAAAGCACTGAATTCTTGCCTCGCCTCTTCTTTAAATTTGTCTTTGAATTTCAAGAATTTTGAAGTCCTGTATTTCTGTCGTGATAGCTATGAGCCCCTCTCATAGCAGGCGGTGCTGCTTAGGATCACCATTTTCTTTGTTTACTAACTTGACTAGATACTTGTGTTCTTCTTGTTCTTTGGACATTTTTTTTCTTACATGTCTGTTTTCGTCCTCCACTCTTTTTATGTCAAACTAAAATTGCGTTTTCATTGTTTTTGGAAGGGTTTTTGTTTCGTCAACTCAGAAGCTCTGCTCTACATTACCATTTTGCTCCTCGCGCTTCCAGAAGTTATCAGATCATCTCGTGGTCCATGAGATGTTTTGTTATCAGACAAAACAGGATGGGTGCCAAATGTTAACGCTAACAAAGTTTTAAGCAAAATGTTTGTGCAATGTGTTAAGGATGACTTACTTTACTGCCACATCAAATTTAAACTTTTGGAGCCAGCCCATTTCTAGGTGGCTGCAACCATGAACTGACCTTAAAAATCACATAAATAGCCATCATCAGTCAATTTTACAGGTTTTGAGCTCAAGTTTGGTGTGGTAGTGTAGTAGCTGAGTCTTTAACACTATATACTCTGAGTGTGACATCTTGCAACAATGCAAAAGACTGCATCTAACATTATTTAGAAGATTTGACCAAAGTGGCTTCAATGCCATTCCATTCAGTTCAGTTATATTTATTGTATTCAAAAACAATTTAGTGGGGCCACTGTTGAGCAGTCAATGGAGTAGAACGTGGGTGGCCGTGGCTCCTGCCAATTTCGTTTAAAATTATTATTCAACCGTGCTTTCCCTCATAAACCAAGTCTGTTATCCACTTTCTTGCACTCTGGTCCTGTGTACATATTTTTGCAACACGTGGCAATGTCAGTAAGGGGAAAATCTCATAATATTCAGACGCAGCTAAAGTCATGCTCACAGGCCTTGGCTTCCTTGCTGCTAGACCCATGTGTCGTAACCACTCCGACTCAGATGAACTCAGACGCCGACACCCTAAAGCTCAAACTACTGTCTTCTCTGAACGAAGATATCGCTGGCATTATTAAGAAGGAACTTCAAGAGGTTCTTGGAGATGCGTTATCATCCATTAAAGCTGAGGTACAGGCTGTGAAAGCGCAGCTAGCAAGTGACCATGCCGCTACTGATGCTAAACTGGTTAAGCTAGCGGCTACGGTGGGGGATGTGGAGGAGGCGTTCACAGGTTACTCTGATGACATTGCCTGTATGAAAACTACTCTGGAGCAGCTTGCGGCTAAGGTCACCATGTTGGAAGACAAGTGCGAGGACTTAGAGTCAAGGTTGCGCCTCAACAATATCAGGATCATCGGTGTGGAGGAGGGTGCTGGCTCCTGCTCACCTACTGCTGTGGCTGCGCTACTGAAGGAAGCGCTCGGGCTGGCAAAGGAACCTCTGGTGGATCGGTCTCATCGCTCTCTTCAACCCAAACCCAAACCAGGCGAACAACCTCGAGTAATTGTGTGCAGGCTTCATTACTACAGTGACTGTCTGGACATTTTACGTCATGCATTTTACGATCTAGTGGATCAAAGTTGGAGCCAGGACTATATCAATTTTTCCGGATCACACTGCTAAGGGTGCTGGGGCTCGAGCAGCCTTCAATGAGGTAAAGCGGCTACTTCGTGGCATCGAAGGGATCAGGTACAGACTTTTCTACCCAGCGCAGCTGCGCATTACTTAAAATGGAGTTTGTTGAGGAGACAAAATAGTACCTAAATGAGACTCAAACTCTAAAAACCTCTCCTCACGACGGACCGGAAAATGTACAGAGAAACCAGGAGTCAAAAATGGTCAGAAACAGTATCTTCAGTTTAAAAGATTTATTAGCCTTAGTACTAAGGGAGACACTCCTTACCAGCTCACAGCAGGAACACCAGAAGATGTCTGAGCTAAATCACTAAAACATAGCATTTTAACCTGAACAAAGAACTGGCCCATCCTCATTCGGTCATCTTTCCGGAACCCTGTAGATATGGACTTGTTTTTCTCCATCTTCTGCAGGTGTCCTCCTTCGGAGGGGTTCTGGTTTCTGCTTAGCTGACTCCCCCAGACCGCGTTATCTTCGTGCTTGGTACAGTCAGTCACATACGCCATAAACTCACATGACCTCACCCGTGCATTGTTGCACTCACCCTCAGGTTAATACAATCAATAGAATTACAGAACATTAATACATGATTCTAACTGGTAAGGAGTGTCTATATTATACTTTCACTTCACAAGTTGTAAAGGAGTTTACAGCATCTGAGGACGCAAAGCAATACGTTCAGACTTTGATTTCTAAGTAAGCCCTGTTTGTTCTTAACGAGCCCTGGAAATAGACTTTGTTTGGGTGAAAATATTGTTCTTAACGCTCATTCAGACTTGAGGCTTATTTACATCATTTGGATATTAAACATATGGTTATATCCTGTTCAGTTTAGAATTTAGTAATGCTTGTGAACATCTATACTGACATCGTTATGTAGTATTTTCTTTTTTTTTTTTTTTTTTCAATTATATAGGGAGTTTGCGGTTCTCAATCTTGTTGCAATATAATAAAAATAATCTTAAAATAGCATAATAATGCACATACTAGCATTCTAATTTTGAGGTTGGTGGGGTTACCAGTCAGTTTTTTGTTAAATACACTTCTGTATCTGTTCCCTCTGCTTTATCCCCGTGTTCGCGTTTTATTGTGAATAACTACCGTGTATAGCACTGCTGTTCCCATTGTTTTGTTCTCATGGAGACTTTGGGTGTTGCTTTGTTATGGGTTTAGTTTTGGACATGGTTTGGGGGAGGTTCATCTCAGCTCTTTATGGTTGTTTTTATCTTCATTTTCTTATTGGTTAAAACCACTGTAGGCCCCAATATGGCAGGACCAGGCACTTCTCTTCGTTTCATTAGCTGGAATATCAAGGGCATGGGTCACCCTGTTAAAAGATCCAAAGTTTTTTCCCACTTCAAGCGGTTAAGACCTTCGGTAGTGTTTTTGCAAATCAAGAGGAGTAGCCATTTTGATTAGTAAAACAGTACAATTCTTGCCCACTGATGTTATAGCTGATAAACATGGCAGATATGTGATAGTTGCTGGAATATTAATGCAGAAAAAGGGTTTTCTGGTAAACATATATGCTCCAAACACTGATGATGCTGAGTTTGCAAATAGTTTATTGAGCAGCCTCCCATTTTTGGATTCTCATTTGCTAATTTTAGAGGGTGACTTAAATTGTGTCATTGATCCAGAGTTAGACCAATCTAATTCCCGGAATTTAACTAAATCTTTTAAGGCTCAAGCACTCTCTGATTTCATGAGGCAGAGTGGTCTCCTTGACCCGTGGAGATCCTGTAACCCAATCAGTAAAAAAATTTCTTTCTTTTCAAAGGTGCATCACTCTTATTCCAGAATTGATTATTTCTTTATTGACCAGGCTCTCAATTCACATGGAGTTTTCTCTGATTATTGTAGCAATCTGCCTTTCGGCTACCTGCTTCCTGATTGGCTGGCCTCATGATGACTCTCAGCTGCTCCAGATTAGGATCAGCCTCACAATCATTCTTAAGGCAGTTTGGAGGAACAGACCAACGCTGATGCATCAATTGCCTATGGTAATCCGTCTTATCTGTTACCTGTTGAAAGTGCTTAGAAAATATTAATTTGTTTGTGTCTGTACCTGTCCAGAGTTCCTGGTTCTGTTCCCGAGTTCACCTTCGTCTCCAAGCTGCCAAACGAGTCTGCCTCCTACGTACCTGTGAGTCCTATTACCTGAGAGCCGCCAAGCCTGCTACCTACCTACCCCTGTCTGTCTCCTGTCCACCTGTGGATGTACTTACCCGGAACCATCAAGGACCCATACTTACCTGGAAGCCTGACCTCCTCCTCGGAGCTACTGCTACCTACCTTCACCTATCCTGTACATAGCACCAACCGGCACTGTAAATAAAGCTCACTTACCTTTTGCAAAACTGGCCAGTGTCTTCCGTACCTCGAGTTACTCACCTTTGACAAATACCTGTAAACCTAATAATTATTAGAGTACAATGATATCAGACCATGCTCTGGTATTATTAGATATTCAGTTTCCTTCCTACAAACGTAGCCAACCTTTGTGGCGCTTCAATTCTCTTTTACTGGCAGATGAAGAATTTTGTGGCTTTATTTCTAATGCAATCGATGAGTTTCTGTTGTTTAATAAGAACGACTCCACTTCTCATTCGCTGTTATGGGAAACACTTAAGTCCTATCTCAGAGGACATATAATTTACTACATGTCTCTTTCTAATAAAAGACATAACTCAAGGCTTACTGAACTGGCAATGACCATTGCTAAGCTCGATCAAAGATATGCTGTATGTCCCTCACCAGAATTATTTAAAGAGCGTATGGGTGTTCAACCAGAGATTTAATTTCTACCAAAGAACCTGAACGCTTACTCTTACACAGTAATGGTAAATGGTAAATGGCTTGCACTTATATAGCGCTTTATCTAGTCTAAGGACTCCAAAGCGCTTTACACTACAATCATTCACCCATTCATCCACACATTCACACACTGTTGGTGGTAAGCTACATTGTAGCCACAGCTGCCCTGGGGCGGACTGACAGAAGTGAGGCTGCCATCACACTGGCGCCACCGAGCCCTCTAACCACCACCAGTAGGCAAGGCGGGTGAAGTGTCTTGCCCAAGGACACAACGGCTGAGACAGCCGGAGCGGGGGCTCGAACCAGTAACCCTACGATTACAGGACAAACCCAAAGGTAAAGTAAAGGTTCATATTATGAATACGGTGACAAGGCTGGCAGTTTATTGGCACATCAGTTATGGCGTCAGGCCAACTCTCATATAATACCTAGTATTCAAAATACCCAACAGGTAATTACAAACGACCCCATCGAAATTAATGACACTTTTAAATCATTTTATTCTTCTTTATATTCATCAGAATTTCCCACAGACAATAATAAAATGGAAGAATTTCTTCAAAGTCTTTCTATCCCTACTATCGATATGGATACTGCCAGGAACGTGGACTCTTCACTCAGCCTTGTGGAAGTAATACATTCAATAAAAGCGCGGCAGTCAAACAAAGCCTGATTGGTTTCCCATCGAATTTTATAAAAAGTTTAAAGAAAAATTGGCACCACTATTATTGGCTATGTTTAACGAAGCCTTAGAATTCAAGACTTTACCTCCAACATTAACACAGGCTACTATAGTTTTACTTCATAAAAAGGACAAGGACCTAACTTTATGTGGTTCTTACAGACCATTGTCCTTGCTAAATGCAGATGTTAAGGTACTGGCCAAGTTGGTTGCTTCTCGTTTGTTTCGTTATTTACAAATTTGGAATTTTGTCTCTAAATGTTTCCCAAATTTTCCTTCTATACCCCCTGAACAGCCATGGGAAAAGATCATTGCATATAGTCCAACTCAGAAAGGTATGATTTCAAAGATTTACTGTTGTATTTTAAATCTAAAGGTTAATTCTAATGTCAAAATTAGAAATGCATGGGATAAAGAGTTGGGTATCCAGCTGACCAAAGATATTGGGGGGGGCTGGGTTTGTTTGTCTTTTCTTTTTATATATAGTCATATTGTTTAATTTTTCATTTCTGTTTGGGAAAAAAGGGGGAGGGGGGGACTGAAACTGCTGGATTGTAATTTTGGAATTATTATTCGTGTGCAATATTATATTGAGTGGATTTTTCTTTTATCTCCTTCTTTCGGCTCTAATAATAATAAAAAACAATTTAGTCAACCCTAAGGGGCAATTTTAACACACACACACACAAAAAATAAATATAGTCAATGCTTAATGTGCTTCTAAGAGTTAAAAATTTCTACATAAAATTTCATGATAAACAACAAACTACACTATAAAAGATGAAAAAAAAATTAAGAAAGTGTTGGGCTGTTCTTAATTGGCTGAATGCCAGAGCTACACTGGGTAGCGTAAGGGGTTAAGAAGCTGGACAGCCCTGGGGACAATGTAGTCTCGGTCCTGATTAAAAACATCAGAAAAAAGAATGTGCAAGTTGATTTAATAGTCTGCTGATCGCAAATAACTCAAACAGGGTGACATTTGCAGTGTGTAGAAGGTGGTTTCTGTTTTTCACAGATAGAGTTAAACAAAAGGTTAAGGAAAATATTCTAAAAAATAATAAAAAATAAATAATAAAATAATAAAACAATAATTTCCTGAGTAGATACACTCGCTGCTGGTATTTTTTTGAGGATTCTTTCTGTGTTGGAGGAAACTGTGAGGATCTGGGTTTTGGTTCCGCCCTCTGGGCGGCGCCACTAATTATTGTTCCACAGGTGTTCCTCATACCACTGATGAGACCAGCCAGGATTTAAGCAGCAGGCGGTGATCAGACCTTCGCTGGAGCATCGAACCTACTGGGTTAGAT
>NC_051431.1:28163597-28166007 GCF_001649575.2 Kryptolebias marmoratus | reverse complement strand
CAAAGAGACATTATAACCACTTCCTTGTTGCCGTGTGGATCAAGACCTGTACCCGAGACTCACCTAGCTCTCCTTCTCTTGCAGACCACTCCGGACACCGCCCACTGTATATAGTCTCACCCTGTAAATAAATTCACTTACCTTTACTTCCGTCTCCGTGTTTTGGTCTTGGTTTCGCTCTTCTGGACAGTACCTCCCGAGTTATGACAGAAACTTTCAGAAGCTTCATGATCTTCAAAGGCTTCCCTTGTACAATGGTAGTAACCACCTAAGCCAGTTGTCCCTGCTTGCTTGAAAAGATCAATATCATTCATTAGTTTTGTTGACATTCAGTTCTAGCCCAGAGTTTTCACACCACCCCAAAAACTTCTGCAGGGTTGAGCTGTGATGCTGTAATACTTGGTCATTTCTTAACACAATTTTATCTTAGTCTAAAACTCTGGCATGAAAAGAATGCTAGATCTTGAACCAATGAATTCATTTAATTCAGTTTGGCATCAAAAGCTGGCCCACACAGAATCTGCTATGGTTTATTTTTTAGGGAAAAAGTTACATGGTTACACAGTAATGTTGTGCCTGATGAATTTGTTATAGTTTCCGTGCCAGGCCACTAGTTGGCGCGTACACACACATGCTCTTATACACAAGTCCACCACCATCTCATTTGTTTTTGCCACATTAAAGCACATCTGTCTGGCACCAATTGACAGTCACCAACTGCCCTCCTGTCCATAGACTTGTGTTGGAAATCAAACCAGCAGTCATCCACAAACTTTACAATATGATTGCCTCAGGACACCTCCCTATGGGGAACCAATGTTAAGAAGTGGTTGACATTGTGGGTGGTTACTTATTGTGACCTGCCTAGAAATCCAGAAGCCAGTTGCAGATCACTGGTTTCAATCCCAGCAGCAGCAGTTTGGAAACAAGTGTCTGCAGAATGATAGTGTTAAAAGAAGAACTAAAAGCCAGAAAGAGCAGTCTGACATATAAGTCCTGGCCCTCCAGGTGAGGGCAGGGTAGATGACAGCTGATGCTGGATCAGACACAGACCAGTTCTTCCTGAATGCATACTGACTTCTATTATGTAGTTGAACACATTTCACTTCAGATCTGGGGAGCTTTCTCAATTCAAAAAACTAGAATGTGGAGTTCTAAGCTTTTTAAACTGCACTAGAAGCCACTTTGTTGGCATACATGGGTCCAGTATGTTATTGCCCCTGGTTACTATGGAAACATGCTGGTGAAAACATGGCAAAATGTCTGTCAACTTAGCTTGGTCGCTACCAAGATATAAGCCTCTGGGTGCTTGGTCAGAAGCTCACAGATGTGCTTACGTAGTTACTGGAGTGCTGCATTGGCTTTAGCACTCAGGGGGTAAGTAGAACAATGGCATTTCCGTGATAGATATTCCTCTGACTCTGAACAAATGCTGCTCCCGAGACTGCAGTTTGAGCACTAGCGACTGTTGATGTAGATGCAGAATCCTTTCTTGCAAGTTTTCCCCGACAGGTATTTTCAGTCAGCTTGGAAGAGGAGTACTCCTCAATCTGGTATGCTAAATCTGGCGTACTGCTGGTAAGCTATGCCCTGGTCAAGAACAACACACTGCAGTTCCGCATCTCTCTGTAGTTGCTCACTGAGAGTCACATAAGTCCATCTTATTGTCCAGTGACCTAACGTTTACCAAAACGACAGCGGAAAGAGCAAGTCTGTTATTAGCCTTTATCCTGGTTAGCAGACTGGCCTGTTTGCCTTTCTCCTGTTTCTAAGAGCACCGCTTTCTGTGTCCTCTGAGCCGCCATATTTTCCTCCTCCAATTTCAATTCAATTCAGTTTATTTATATAGCCCCAAGTCACAACAAAAGTAATCTCAAGACACTGTACAAAAATATTTACATACATTATAAAAGTGAATTGGTAAAGGTTATCTATCTAAGGAAGCCAGCAGATTACATTGAATCTTCATTTCTTCACAGTCTCCCATAGTGCTGGGCGATATAACGATACATATCGTGGGGACGATAGAAAAGTGTGTATCGTGATATATTTTCTTCTATCGTCTCTATCGTTTCTATCGTCTCTATAGTTTCTGTCGTTTCTATCATAATTGTATCAATGATTCATGTAAATATTTCATAACGTAGGCTACGACGAATGTATTAGTGTTCTCACTTTGCATACATTCAGTTTATATAAGTGATAAATAATAAGAAAAAATAACTATTTTGTGAAGAACCTCCGTTTTGCGACATGACGCTGCTTTACGTGTGGGTTTGCGACATGCTTTACGGCAGCGGCTTTCTGCGCGGCGTTTTCACCATAAGTGCTGAAAGATGGAGACGCATGAAGTATCAAACCTGGGGTCGCAACAAGTAGAGACAGCTAGCAGGCAGCCCAAGAAGAAAGA
>NC_051431.1:28141269-28163331 GCF_001649575.2 Kryptolebias marmoratus | reverse complement strand
TGTTGTCATTTGATACTGTTACGTTGTAACAGGTACATAAATATTGCTGCACTAAAATGCAGCAGATCTCATTTGTGAAAGTTCAGTTAAATGTCACTTCGAAATAAAGCTTGAAAAAGGTAAGAAATTAGATTATTTTTTCATATTTTTCAGAGAATAACTGACAACATATGTAATTGCGATATATCGTGATATATATCGTTATCGTGATATAGAATTTTTTCCATATCGCCTAGTCTCCCATCCTGAGCAGCTTGTTGGCAGCAGTGGAAAGAAATAACTCCCTTCTAACAGGAAGAAACCTCCAACAGAATCAGGCTCATGACGAGTACTAAACAAAAACCTTGGTCCTAGAATTTGGGTGTTTTTGAGTTGTTTTTGTGATCTTCTGGGTTTGAGTTTCATGTTTAGTTCTGTGTTAGTTCTTGCTTGTTTTTTGCGATCCTTCTGTTTTATTATTGTATAGTTCTGCTCCTTGTGTTTCCTGTGTTGTAGATTGTTGTGTTGTCTTGTTCCTTGTTCCATGTGCTACTATTCACTGCCCTCACCTCAGTAGTTTTCCAGTCAGCCTGCCATGCCCACCTCACCTGTTCCTCATCATCTCCCAGATGTAGCTCATCTTCCACTCACCCATAGTCTCTGGTCATTTTCTCTCTGCTGGTTCAGTGTTTGTTGTTGGTTTCTGCGCCATAGTCAGGTTATGTTCCTTGTGTCTCCTCACAATCCAAAGTGTTCATTTCTTTTTTGTATTGCTGCCACATCAGCGTTTTGTTTTTGTTACTATAAATCAGTTTTATTTTGAAGATGAATCTGTGCTCTGGGTTCATTTCCCTAACAACTGATACTGGGGTTGTTTTTGTTCTTTTTTTTAAATTAAAGATGAATAATATACTATTATATAATAATCCTAGCACTGAACAGATGCTTAGAACAAATCAATGTGTGGATGTGCCAAAACTTTCTCCAGCTGAACAGAAACAAGACTGAAATTATTATCTTTGGACCTAAAGAGGAATGATCAAGAGTCCACCATCGCTCGGTCCCTCTCACCACTCCAGGGGCTTAATGTATGAACGGTGTATATGCACAAAAAAGTTTTGTGCGCCATGTTCCTCTCACATTTCTGAATGTATCAAAACCAACATTGTGTGAAAGTGTGCGTAACCAATAATATGACTCCATTTGGTTTTTTGAATTCAAGAGGCATTTTAACATATTTTCTTGTGAGTTTAAACATGTGTAGTTTAAAGTCAAAAGAATAAACTGAATCACATTTAACCTCATACAGCATAACATATAACACACCTCAAAAATGATCAAAACAACCTCAAATCACTGTAAACTGTAAAATGTCCTCTTTTTTGTAGATGTAAACACCCATCGGTGACCACAGGCTTGAGAGGCACACTGACAGCTGAGGCGCATAAAATGTGTGTGAATTGTCTAAGAGACGCTTCCATTCTCACCAAGAAGAAAACTGTGTCAAATCAGCATATTATTTCAGAACAAGTCAAGTGTGATGATTCCTAAGGTTGACAAGGTGTATACAATGGCCTGTATAAATAGCTGGGTAAAGTGCA
Organism: Kryptolebias marmoratus; assembly: GCF_001649575.2. Classification (NCBI taxonomy): domain Eukaryota; kingdom Metazoa; phylum Chordata; class Actinopteri; order Cyprinodontiformes; family Rivulidae; genus Kryptolebias; species Kryptolebias marmoratus. The sequence continues at coordinate 28,161,751 of NC_051431.1, read as the reverse complement.
CATCTGTGGAACAATGTCAGCTTTGGTGCTGCTGGAGGACATCGCCAATGAAAGAAATGGAAGGGAGCGTGTTTCTAGGGATCACACCAACCTGCTGGCACACAGTGATGCCTGCTTATTATCTGATTTAGACCAGGGCCAGCCATTCTTTTAAAACTGCACTGAACTAGTCCCCGTATTATAGAGAGAAACTAGGAGAAGTCGTGCATTGCTGCTGCCAGTTCAAGTCCTCACCACACTGGGATTTCTTGAAACCACAGGTCAGGTATTTCACAAGTCATCCCTGAGCCATGCCAGCCATGTTGGACAGCCTCTTCCATACGATGCTCAGATATATCATATCCCCCTACACTGTGGCTGAAATGCTATGTCAATGCGCAGTGACTCATTTCCTAACATCAACTATTTAATGAATGAGCCTCTGAGTTCTACCAAGCCCCTGAATACCTCCTGCCCCTGAAGTTGGAAATGCCTCAGCCTCAGAAGTGCTGCCAGCAGATCTCACTTCAATCATTTACACTAATGGTGTGTAACCCACAAACAATAAGTGGTGTTTTAATTGGATGAGAAGCGATGGGCAGACATCCTTCACTTTGGTCCCACTTTTATGATCATGTTGTCATAACTCAGGGGATACACTGAACTCACATTTTTCTGCTTTGATGAAAAGTTGATTCTCTAGAAGACGTTGCAAAACTGCTTTTACGTGGTTCTGATGCTGTGCTTGGTCCTGTGAAAAGATGAGAATATCATCGAGGTAGACGAAGACAGATATGTTCAAAAAATCTCTCAAAACATCATTAATTAATGACTGGAACACTGCAGGGGCGTTGGTGAGTCCAAATGGCATGACTAGATACTCGAAGTGTCCGAGAGGAGTCTTGAAGGCTGTCTTCCACTCGTCTCCCTCCCGTATTCTTACCAAATGGTAAGCGTTTCGAAGATCCAGTTTGGTGAATATGGTGGCAGAATGAAGTTGTTGGTGTACCGAATCGATTAATGGGAGAGGATACGTATTCTTTACGGTGATCTGATTTAGTCCTCGATAATCGATGCAAGGGCGGAGGCTCTTATCTTTCTTTTGGACAAAGAAAAACCCTGCTCCCAACGGCGACTTGGATGGGCGGATGATGCCAGAAGCCAGTGAGTCCTCAATGTATGTTTTCATTGCCTCCCTTTCAGGTCCTGAAAGGTTAAACAACCTGCTTGATGGTAATGTCTCCCCTGGAATGAGTTCTATGGCGCAGTCATAAGGTCGATGTGGTGGCAAAGATAATGCCCTAGATTTACTAAATACGGGAGCCAGATGATGATATTCAACCGGGATCTTGGTTAAGTCTATGGCTTGTTCAGGTTCAGTCCTGATATTGGATGAAGGCAACGCAGAATGTAAACAATTTTGTAGGCAGAAGGGACTCCATGACTCAATCCTCTTTTCTGCCCAGTTAATTACAGGATTGTGGATCTGCAGCCAAGGAAACCCTAAAATCTTCTGAGAGCTAGGTGCAGAAAAAACCAAGAACTCACTCTCCTCTCTGTGATTCCCTGATACCAAAAACTGTAGCTTGTCCACCTTATGCGTTATCTTCGTGATAACTTGCCCAGAAATATCCATCACCGGAAGAGGAGAAGATAATGGGGTAAGAGTTAATTGTAACTCTTCAACTAAATCCCTAGAAATTAGACTTTGCTCTGCGCCTGAATCGATTAGTGCGTGGACTGGAATCTTTATTTGACGGTTTATCAGGGTTGAGTGGACAAACAATCGTGATCCGAGAGGTTGTGTGAGGCTACTCACTAGTACCCCTCGGTAAACTAGTGAGTCTTCCCTTTTAAATGAGGGCATCTGGCTCGGAAATGGTCTTTCTCCCCGCAATAAAAGCACTCCCTAGCTTCTACGCGCCTAAGTCTTTCTTCTGCCGTTAATCTTGCTCTCCCCACCTGCATCGGTTCTGAGACCATGTTCGGGATCGTTGGTTCGTTCTCCATGAAAGTAGCGTGATGACCGAGGTTGGTCGTCCGCTCCCTTCTTTCCCGTTGTCTCTCACGCAGGCGGTTATCCAGGCGTATGGCCAGAGTGATCAGCTCATCCAGAGCTCGTAGCTCCTCCCATCCCGCTAGCTGGTCCTTGAGAGACTCTTGAAGAGAATGAATAAAAACTCCCTTCAAAGCGGACTTGTTCCATCCAGAAGTAGCTGCCAGTGTCCGGAAATCAATGGCGAATTGGGCCACGGAGCGAGAACCCTGCTTTAAGCTCCATAACTTCTGCGTAATTTCAGTATCTGTATTCTTGAGTCCAAAAGTCAGTTCAAAATCCGCAATAAATTGGTCAAAAGGTGTTACTTGGATAGCCTGAAAACTGTACTTAGCTTCTGCCCACTTTAGTGCCTTATCGCGAAGAAGCCCAATTATATATGCGATTTTTGCCGGCCCATCGGCAAAAGACTGCGGCGAGCGAGCGAATACTAAATAACACTGAAGAAGGAACCCTGCACATTTGCCGATCTCCCCTGAAAAAGGTTCGGGGGTCGGCGAGGGAACCTCACGAAAATATCTGGGATTTGATACCGGAAGTGACGTGACCGAAGAAGCGGATGCGGAAGAGGAATCTGTAGCGGTGGGAACTAACTTTTGGTGAATTTCTTGAGTTAGAAAGGTTAATTGATCCAAACGACCTGTTTCCGACTGTTGTCTCTCACAGAGAGCATTGATCAGGGATTCGTGTCGAGCTAATAATGAAGCGACCTCGGAATTTTCCGGTCGAGAAGAGGATTCCGCCATGACTACGGTGGCCCTCTTAACCCACATAAACCTGTCCGTAGACGAAGCGCAAAAAATACTAGCGAGGAGCTAACACAAGGTTGTGACTGTGAAAACCTCACGTGTCTGGAGTTGATAACGCTCTTGGACTATTATGGCTGGAGCATTCTGTCATAACTCAGGGGATTCTGTCCAGAGAGAGCGGAACCAAGACCAAAACACGGAGACGAAGATAACGGTAAGTGAATTTATTTACAAAGTGAAAGCTATGTACAGTGGGCGGTATCCGGAGGAGTCTGAAAGAGAAGGAGAGCTGGGTGAGTCTCGGGTACGAGTCTTGATCCAGGATAATTGCTAGGTGGTGCCAGTAATGTTTCTTTGTTTGCTTACAGATCCAGGAGGTGAATACAGCGCCGAAGAGAGGAGGAGCGGTTCCCAGAGTTCCAGGAGTGACGAGCCAGTTCCAGTAAGGTAAGTATCAGAGTGATCCCAGGTAAGTAGTCCTTAATTTCCGTAGTCGTGTCGTGGCAAAAACCTAGGACGTAGGCAAAAACAGAGAACGTAGTTAACACTGGGAGCAAGAGTCAAGGTTAGACGCTGAGGCGGAGAATCTAACCCAGTAGGTTTGATGCTCCAGCGAAGATCTGATCTCAGCCTGCTACTTAAGTACTAGATGGTCTCGTCAGTGGAAACTGGAACACCTGTGGAGTAATGATTAGTAGCGCCGCCCAAAAGGCGGAGCCAAACCCAGATCCTCACACATGTAAACTTTTTGTTACTTCTGCGGGTGCGTGCTGCTCTGACAACAGCAGCTTCACACATGGCATGGCACAAATATCAGAGGAATTTTGTCCGTATGCCAGCTTTCAATATGAAAACTGTGCATTCTTTGATACATGAGGTCCCAAGTGAGGAAAGAGGTCCAAAATATAAAGGTTTGTTAGGCTGCTGGAATGGCATTGGTCTGACTGGCTGCACAGATCAGCTGTGCATTTTAGGATGCATGTTCAACCTGAGCCTGTACTAGAGAGGGTACCACAGATGCGGAAGACATTCACATCTTTGCTCACTGCTGAGGTCCTCTTGGGATTTGTTGTAGTTTGTCTACCAGCCTAGAATTTGCATGGATGATGCCATCATCTAACTCTTGCACCAAACTCTTACCCACCTGGAGAAACCTGCGAGCACTGTGAGGATCGTGTTTTTTAAATTTCTCCTCCACTTTTAAGACAATCCAGCCTGGGCTACTGAGCTGCAGCAGTCAGGAGTGGACCGCCAACATTCACAGTGGATCCTGGACTACATCACTGTCCATCCACAGTATGTGAAGACACAGAGCTGTGAGTCTGACTGGCTTTTCTGCAGGGAACTGAGCTAATACTGTTCTTGTTTATCATCTACACTGCAGACTTCTTCATCTCACCACACTGCCATCTCTAAAGGTTTTCTGCTATAGTCTGCCTCGTCACAGAACAGGATGACACAGAGTACAGACAGCTGATACAAGATTTTGTGGATGGGTGCCAGTGGAACCACCTCATTAACCCAGGAAAAACTAAGGAGCTGGTAGTAGATTTCTGCAGGCGCAGACACACCACAATAACACAGACAAACATCCAGAGAATGGACATTGAGATGGTGGACTGCTACAAGAACCTGATGTTCGCCTGAACAATAAACTGGACTGGACACACAACCCCAGTGCACACTACAGGAAGGGTCAGAGCAGACTCTATCTGCTGAGGAGACTCAGGTCTTTGAAAGTGCGCCCCTGAAGACCTTCTTTGACACAGTTGTGGCATCTTCCATATTCTATGGTGTGGTCTGGGGGCAACACCAGGATGGGGGTCCTTTAGCTTCCACAGCTAAGGTTTTTCACTAAATACTATTAATATCATTGTTCATGAGAAATTGAATTTAAATGTCATATATATGTTAGTAGTAAAATGTTTTATAAGCAGCATCTCCCTAAGACTTAAAAAAAAGGATTCTGGATTTGGACTACAGAATTATGAAAGCAGATTCAGATAAGTTGGGGGGATTTTCACAGGTAATTAATGTTTATTGTTTTGCTGTACTTGTAGGGAATAAAAAAAGACTAAATAAATGGGAATTATTGGCTGAATGCTGAGTGAGCTTTCACACTTGTTGTTTTCCTGTTTCCAGTTTCTTCCATAAGTTTTTTTTTTGCAATCAAGCAACTTCTGCCTACTTGGTGCTATTTTAACCAGTTATAGATCAAAACATTCAGCTCGATCGGGAATAGTGTGCTATGACTTGTGGTATTTATCACTTCTATACTTTTGAATTAATTACAAAAAAATTCCATAAAAACACATTGAGATCCTTTTTAGCTATGGTTTTGCTCATTTTAGTTCTGATTGCTTTGAGTAACTATTAAGTTTAAGGTTATTCAAGAAATTACAGCAAAGTCATTCAGCAGTGAATATTCACACTGCAATTTCACAAAATCTGTCGTTTTTTTGTGGTGATCATGGTTTGACTGTGTAGATGATTAAATTAGCAAAAATAATTTCTGCAAATTATATCTGTAGAATGGACCATGCTCAACAACATTATGAAGTAAATCTTTTTCAATATAAGTCAGATTGATATGAGCACCTCATGTAGGACAGCTGCTTGAGGTGAGAAGAGACCAGTAGAGACTCAGAGCCAGAGAGCAATTTTACTTCACTCTGGTACCGTGGTGATAGCCTCAGAGTTTCACTTACAGTACCCCTCTTTCTGGAATAGAAAACTCAGTTCTCCTAAACTCAGTTTTCACATAACATGATTTCTGGAATCCTCCCCTGGATTCCTGCCTTTTTGTTAATATTTAAAACAGTTTTACTTTACTTTGAATTTTGCCTCTGAACGCAGCATTTTAGGTCCTCAACACAAAATGGTCAGTGGAGATAAGTGACAGCAGAGGGAACAGGTACCGGAGAGTCTGAGAGGAAAAAGATATGAGGCTAGGAAGAAGGAAAAGTGATGAGAGGGAGAGAAAAAAACAAACTACAAAACAACATCACTGAATGTAGTGATGGGATTTAAGAAGGATGGTGAAGTAAAGACCGCCCCTGGCTACACATAATATTTTCCTAACCAGCCACAAAAAACGCAAATGCAGATGATACTGTTGTTGTCTATGTGTGCATGTGTTTGTTTGTTTCTAAACCATCTCATGAACCACTCGACAAATTGTAATGAAACTCTCAGAAAGTTATCATTTAATGTATACAACTCCAACAGATTAAATTTTGGAGTTACACCAATTCAAGATGTTCCACCACAGCTCACTGAAGTTAGAAAACTGAACTGAACTGGTGTGGTAGTAGCTAAAAGTCACGTGCAACTTATACCCTGAGAACTAGCTGATTGTGCAAGGTCTGTGTTTGAAACTGACATAATTGGAGTCAATTCTGTGTATCGTTCAGAAAATAATTACTGGTTAGAGAAGAAGCTGAATAGAAAATGGTGTCCGAAGCCATAAATCTTACTGCTGATGTAAAATCCAAAACAGAAAGAATCCAGATTATTGTTAAAGCCGCTGTGCACCATCTGGATACGAGATGGATTAGATGGAGGAAGCAAGGGATGAATTAAGTAGTAATGCAAACCAAGCAGCTAAATGAAGTGGTTAATATTAGTAACAATACTAATCCTTCAGTGGAAGGCAAAGAGTCTGATTACAAATGGTCAGGACTTTAAACAGTTTATTTACAGTCAGGAGGATAGACCAGATGGGACATGTGTACAAAAGTCATGGCTGAAACCAGCCCTAGATTTCAGAATAAATGGATATGTAGCAACATGACAGAGACAATGATGTTGGAGAAGAATGTGTTACTTTAGTAAAGGAAAACATCAAGTTACAGACAAGTTAAAGCAGAGTTGTACTGTATTGTTTCTGATATGTGGGTGGAGGAGAAGGTGTTGGTGATTGTAGCCTTCTATAATCCAGACAAAAAAATGGAGTTAAGTAAACTGGAAGGAGCAGCAGGAGGAAACAATGGGAACGCTGTGTGCTGGGGAGATTTCAGTGCTCACAACTGCTTATAAAACTGATTACAATTTGTAACCTAGTAGGTAATGCAGTGATCATGTCTGAATTAATTTTTCTAACTTCACCAAAACACATTTCCTTCTCAACATGACAAAGAAATTTCAACTTCCTCCAAAGCACAGACTCTTTTGTGAATGAGGCCAGATTCACTAAAACCACAGATTAGCAAATCAAAAATGACTAAAAGTGTCTCTCGGTGGGTGTGTTCCAGTCACACTCCTCAGCCTCCCTGATGAGATCCCTTCAGGGGTGGTGGAGAAGAGAGTCTGGTCAATGGTTGAACCTCAGATTCAATGTGGGTTCCACATTGTTCCTGGCCATGGAACATTGTTCCCAGCTGTGGAACACAGCTGTAGAGCCACCTTTTCTCTACCATGGTCATACTGTCCATTGTCCTTGGGTGAAGGCAGGATGTCCAGTTTTGTCCTCATTGGTCTTCCTCTGAGGAGCTGGAATGGGGATTCACGAGTTGTGGCCTGGGGTGAAGCCCTGTAACTGTAAAGTCTTTCAGTAACTGCAGGCTTTCAGGGTTGTTGTGTAACTTGCGCTGCCCGAAGAGTCTTTTAGCAATCTATTAAAGCGTTCCACACATCCGTTTGCCTGAGAATGGTATACATTTGTTCTAATGCGCTTAAGCACTATTATGCGTATTCATCCCTTTACTGCTTAGCAGGCTTCTCTTTCTTATTACTCTGTCTTCCTAACACAGTCTCTTTTGTCCATACCATGTCACAGCAATGCTTTTTGGTGACAAGGAGTAATAACAGTAACAGAATAGAGCAACAAATGCCTTTTTTTCCCTCCTTTTGGTGAGACATCTCCAATCACCCTATGGCCTAATCACCCATACTGCTGAACAAAACCCCTAAATGGCAGATCAATGGAGGACCCTGGCCTACCAGTACTCACCTGGACAACAGGGATGGTTCTCCTCACATGACATACCTTCAATAAGTTATCTCTCAATTATATTGAGCTCTTTGAAATTGAGTCCATCAAAGACCTATTCTCAGTACGTTTGAAGCTTTTATTCTCAAGAAGTGTTCATCCAATTTTCCATGTGTTTCAAATAAAACCTGTTGTTTCTAGTCCCCTGTGACCTCCGGCCAACCCCCCCAATCAGCCTACCTTGTGAGGCACATCTTAGATTTTGGCCACAGGGGCTGGGGCCAGCTGTATTTGGTTGAGTGGGAAGGGTGCAGCCCAAAAGAGTGCTTCTAGATTCTCTGCTCTTTCATCCTTGACCCTGATCTCATCACAGATTTTTACAGGAAACCACCCCAATAGACACCCTCAGTCACCAGGTGGCGATCACTGTCAGGATCCCAGTCTGTCCAGCCCTTTTCCCCTTTTCCTCCTCCTGCAGGTTTGAGCTGTGATGGTGCAGCACCGGAGTTGACAGTGGAGGGTGCTGTAGTATTTTCCTGTATTGTTTACATCCTATTCAAAAGTAAAAGGTCAGCTCAACCAATCCCTCAGAGTCCGCTCTTTCTGGACCCTGCCCCTGTCAAACATCTTGTAAAGAAAACAAGTAAGACAAAACCTCATGGTTGTGAAAATTCATATATTGTTGAAACTCAGGAACCAACTTCTTTTTACCTTCTGCAGATGTTGGTGCTTCCAAAGATCAATCAGTTGTTCTTGTGGTAAACAAAATAATGTTTGTTTACCATGTTTCTGTATCTCCAACTTGGGTCCTGAGGTTAAAATATAATGAAAATCATGACAGAATGGGATTAAAGATCATTTCTGTTTTTTAAATACTTAGATGTCTGACTTGTTAAAATCTCTACATTCTTTATCAATCTCATTCTTCTTAGGGTGATTTCTTGAATTAACTTGCATCTCTAAACTCCAGCGTTCACCTGAAGAGTCCGCTCAGACAGAAAAATGGAAACAGACACTTTCAAAATAAAAGTCAGGTTTGAAATTCAGATTTAAATTAAATTACATTTAATTTCCTCATGAAATGAAATGTTGTTTACTGGTTAGCGGTTCATTTGAGCTTGTCATCATTTATTGCAGTTTTAAAAATTATTTTAGTAAATCTAACGTTTGAGAATTATCCTTACAAAATCACAACGATAGTTACTTTATTTTTCTGGGGTCTGAGTTAATTTTTAGGTGTACTTGTGTGCCTCCCAAAATAGCTCTAAATTGCATTTTCACTGCATTGTTTGTTATTCTTTTGTTTTTATCACAACTTTCTGTTTGTTACTTCTAACTAACGAGAAATACATCAAAACGTTTGGCTCGATCAGGACTAGTGTTCTTTGGCTTTTGTGAGCAGCACATTAAATGATGTCGAGGAAATGAGCAAAAATTAGAGAAAAGTGTGGAACAAGTGGTAAAAGCTGGTTGGAGCTCTGTAGGTCAGACAGACTTCACAGTAGAAACATAATTCAAACTTCAAACAGGCCTCAGAAAGTTGGACTTTACATGACTAAACTGGTGTTTTGATAACTTTAAAACTTTTTACACAATCACAGGTATGGTTTGATGATTTTAGGAGTTTTTACCACATAATGTTTAACTTAGTGTGATGATGTCATACTAACTTTTGAGGCATCTAAACTTTCCAACTTTTTTTTACAAAGTCTTCTTATTTCCACAATCTTTTTACCTCTTCTTTATCAAGCCAGAGGTATTTTGTTGTCTTAAATTGTTACAAAAGTTAGTCCCAAATTACTACTGGGCTTTAAAAGTTGATGGATGTTAGAATTTCAAGCAGGAGCTGCTTTGGCACTCGTCTGTTCAGCTTTTTTCACAATAAAAGAATGAATAAAAGTTGAACAAGGGATTTACTTTAGTTTCTCTAAACTCTAAATATCTGACAGAGTCAGTCAACAAGCACAGGCACTTTCTTCCTCCTCAATTAGAGTCTGACTGCAGTTTTTTAGTCATAGTGAAGTTTTTCTGTTAGAGCTCACTGAAACAGAAGAGACCAACCCTCTGTTTGCTGGGAAATATCCAAATGTGATTTCAGTCAAAAACATCCTGAGTTCATGCTGAGTGGATGTAGAAAACTAAAGTTTTATTTTGTTTGTGTGATGTATCTTTTCACCACATTAGTCTCCATCCTGCTGCAGAATCTGCAGCAGGATAATACTACTATGTGTGCGTGTGTGTGCGCGCGCAAGCGTGTGTGAGTGAGTGAGTGAGAGACAGAGAGAGAGAGAGAGAGAGAGAGAGAGTGTGTGTGTGTGTGTGTGTGAAGAACGCTGATGAGATATGAAATAACCAGTAGCCAATTGAATAAGCTGCCCTTTTGGACTTATATATTTGTAAATCTGACTCTCAGTGCCTCACCAACCATGAACCTCACCGCACGTCACTGCTGCAGATAGTTCTGTTCCTGTGAAGTTCCTCCTTTGGCTCTAAAAAACTGAGCTGATGTATGGTGTCTGTAACATGCAGTATGAGGTTTATGAAGCCAAAGAAAACCCACTCTGGGCCAGTTATATACTGTAGCTTCTAAAATAAATATTAACCTTACCTTATTTGTTATCACCACAACAATCATTCCCCCTGAGAAATTTGTCAGGGGCTGCTTGTTTTATAAATGTGAAAAAAAATACTGGCCCTTGTTTGGCTAACCTTTAGCCTGGCCTGAATGAAGACTTTTGCTTCTTGCTCCGTACTCTGTGCACCATGACTGATGTCTTAGTTAATAAGATGCTAACTACTGTTAACTATATGACAGAATGTCACTTCAAAAATGAACCAGACTGTCTCTTTAAGCAGTGGGACAACTTTCTCATCTCGGTTAGGTCTGTCTTGCTATATTTGTTATGGTATTTGTGTCTATGTTTTTCTAATTATTCTGAGACAATTACAGTCAGATTCATTGTCACAATACTTTTGATTTTTATTCTCCTAATCTAACATTATTAACTCAAAGTTAGTTCAATTATACCTCTAATTTCATCTAATTTAATATTAACTTCAGTTCATGATTTTAATCTGAATTTCCATTTCATGATCCATGAATTCGATCCCATCTTGCCATAAAGTTGAACTGAAATTGTTCATAACTCATTTAATGATCTGTATGGTGTGATTAGTAAATAAATCCAGTTTGTATTTTAATTACCACTGTCCTACAGTGACGTCAGAGTTTTTAACTTGTTTTTAATAATTCCCCCATACAAATGCCTCTGAACAGTTTACTACTCATTCAGTGGGTTGTAATATGGAGGAATTCATTATATCGTGGTCCATTTGAATAAAAAGCTGATGATATGGAGTCAGGCGTTGAAGAGCCAAACATTTTATTACTAACACTGGAATAGTTCCATTTGTGTATTATGATACAGAAACTAACTGCTTTACAAAAACAAAATGATACAATATCACAGGTATGTACAGTATAGTAAATATACCATCTCAAATTGTAGACAAAGTATTTACAATTGTCACACATACTGCATTAAAAACAAAACAGACTAATACTCAACAGACATTAGATTTTGCATAACATCAAATAAAACATGCCACACTGAGGTTTCTCATCTTTATAAGCTGATTAGTGCAATTCAAACACTTGTTTCAGACGTTCTGGAAAGAGAATCTTTTCTGGAATCGATCTGCCGACTCAACGCTTGTTTTCAGGTGGTGATGGTGAACCTGTTGGACACGTTTCAGGTGGAAATCTAACATCAGAGTGAAAAATGGTTGGTTGTATAAACATGCACCTCTAAAGCTTAAACCCACCCCCCCAGCACCGCACCAAAACTACTGGATGTTCTTAATCAAAATCATGGTTGCTTTGTCAATACACACTTGAGAAGTGAAAGTGACAGCATGGACGTTTACACAAGGTCCTGACAGGATGATGGTCCAATAACATCGGTTCTGTTCAGTAAATCAAGCATCCCTCAGGAAGTGAGATGAAAGACCACAGATCATTTTTGTCTTCTCACTCAGGTGGAATCATTGAGATATTTTTACACTAGACACAGGACCAGAAGCAGGAAGTTGAAACCACAGAGGACAGGTGCCCCCCGGAGGCTGGCTGCAGTACAGGTTTTACATCCAGCCCCTTCGTGTAAACCAATGGGACATTTTCCTGACAAAAAAGTTTAAATACACTTCAAAACAATTTTTTTTCCCAGGTGTTTATTTTTGGTGATTCATGTAGCTCTCATCTTTCTGCTGTTTGTTCAAATATGCATTTATTAAATACATTTAGTTTGAATTAGTTTGTTGAGGCTTAAAGAAAAATGCCATGTTACACTGTGATTGACAGCTTGTTTGTGAGTTGAAAAGGTGTGTAGGCGGGACTTTTGTATCGACGGTACAGCCCACGTCCCGAGTGACTTCTGTTCTAAAAATACAACATGGCTGCTCACATTTTGGTTTCAATTCTAAACAACAAGGGGAGGAGACTGTTCGTCCATTTTTTTTAATGTTAATGGGTGGAATGTAATGTCTGTTCTCCAGTGATTTGGACAAAATGGGACAGACCGCCATCATCTTTAACATCCAGCCACAGACTGTTTACATGAGCACAGAAAGATCCCCCGCACCCTTTGACCCAAAAGACTTGAGTTTTATTCTACAATCCATCTTGTTTTCATGACAAAGTCAGCCAGAGTCTGGCACAGAACCTCTCTGGTTTCTGATTGCCAAGCTTCATCTCTTTTCTGATGAGGTCACCTCAGGAAACTCGACAGCTTCTCTAAAATTTGTCTCCTGATGTCAAATCAGGAAAAAAACAGAGCTGTTTGCAGTAAAATCCATCTACCTTCAGATGCGACCATCTTAAACCAGCAGAAACATTTAGCTTCGTGTGCAGATCGGAAGTTTTGGTTATGATTAACTTGTAGCAGAAGATGCACAAATCAACTAGCTGGTAACCAGAACTGAGCGGTTTTGTAACCACTGTATTAACCAGTGATCAGCCAGTGATGAAGACGAGCTGAAACAGACACAGTGATGGAGAGTTGGTGTTCAGGAAGTGAACGGGAGCAAAAAGATCCAACGGGGAGGTAGAATGTGTGTGTTGCATGGCAGAACCGAATGCCTCACATCAACAGTGCCAACAGTCCAAACATGAACTGAAGATCGATCAACGAAGATTACGGATATTGTTTCACTCAGAATTTAAGTCCTAGAAATGTTGATGAAAACAAGAGAACTCCTGAATGCAGTTTGGCTCCCCTTGTGTGTGAGAGGGGCTGGGGGTGGGGGTCATTTGTGACATAAAGAGCATGTTTGTTAAATGAGTGATCACATGATCAAGCCATTGGTTTCTGCTTTAGTTTGTCTCTCTGGTCCAGTTTCAGGTTACTGACCAGATCTTTGATTCACCAAACCACCTGAACCAGTTTGTTCCTCCCAAACAGGCCTGATGGTTCAATAATCTGTTACAGTCCTGGGAAAGACAAAGTCCAGACCTCCTTTAGTTTAGGGTTTTATGTGTCAGGACATAATAAACCGACCTGGTCTTTACCAGATTCTAAAATGGTTCAACTTAAACCTGAACAGAAACACACAAGAAATTCCACCAATTTATTAAACAAAAACAGAAGCCATAATATTAAAGTTGTATGTGGAAAAACTGCATCTATCCTTGTTTCCATAGGATTTAGGAGTTCAGTATCTGCCAGGAGCTGCTGTTTAAATGTATTGATTAACTGATCATCATCAGTGGGACCACCTCTAGAAAAGCAGGAGAGTTGTCAGTTTGTTCCTCTGAAGCAAACAGGTGTTTGTTAACACCATACCATCAGCAAGGACCTTAGAGAAATAACTGTCAATTTATCTGGGAAGGGTCAAAGGTAATTTCCAAACTATTTGGAGTCCGTCATTCTACAGAGAGTACGATTAATCCATCCATCCATTTTTTTTACCTGCTTTTTCTTTCCAGATCGCGGGGAGCTGGTGCCTATCTCCAGCAGTCACTGTGTGAGAGGCGGGACACACTCTGGACAGGACAAGTCCATCACAGAGAACAATTATTCACGAGTGGAAAACATTTAAGACAGCTGCTAATCCTCCCAGGAGTGGACACGTGAGCAGATTCACCCCTAAGGTCAGACTGTGCAGTGCTCAGAGAAGCTTCATCTCAGATTCTACAGTATTCAGTTAGCAGGTTAAAGGTCAAAAGGTCATGACAGGACAATTAGGAAAAGACTGAACAAGTATGGCTTGTTTGGAAGGGCTGCAGGAGAAAAGCTCTTCTTTCTATAAACAACATGGCAGCAGGAGTGAGGTTTGTACGGTTTCATCTGAATGAACCACAAGACTTCTGAAACAAAACCAGAACAAAGTAGAGATGTTTACCCATAATGCACAGCAGCAAACACCTCATGCCAGCTGTCAGTACGGTGGTGGAGGGCTGATGGCTTGGGCTCTTTGCAGCCATTCAGTTGACCATGAACTCCTCTGTAGACCAAAAGATTTTAAAATCAAATGTGAGACCATCTGTCTGACAGCTAAAGCTTGGACCAATAATTCCAAACACAGAAGCTGATCTACAACAGAATGGCTCAAAAATAAAAGAATCAAGGTTCTGCAACGGTCCAGTCAAAGTCCAGATCCTCAGTCTGATAGAAATGCTGTGGTGGGTCTTTCAGAGAACTGAGCACAAACTAATGTCTGCAAAACTTAATGAACTGAAGAAACATTGGAAAGAAGAGTGGACCAAAATTCCTCTACAACCATATCAGAGTCTGATGAAGTCCCACAGAAAACCACTGTTGTGAGTTATTGATGCTGAAGGAGGTTCTACAGGCTGCTGGATCAGGAGCTGGAACCAGTTTTACCACTCACAGCTTTAACATTTTGTTTCTGTTTAATAAATAATGACTCAGTGGAATCTGTGGTTTTTTTTTTTTTTGTTATTTTGAGGTTAGATTTGAATCATTTTAGAACCTGGTAAAAAACAGAACATCCTTCTTATGTCTTCACACATAAAACTGTAGAACTGAAAGAGGGTGGACTTTCTCTTCCCCCTGTGAAGCCTCTGACGGGTCAGGTTCTGCAGTTACACACTCTTCGTTGCAGTGTGTCATCAGTATGAATGTTTGATGTGAAACCAGTTTCGTTTTGGTTCTGGATGCTTGTTGTGATTGAAATTACGAACTGAGTGGTTGGGATGGAGGATTATTGCCTGTTACAGTTTTTTTTATGCGACTGTGTTAACAGGTCCAAATTTTACGCTGCTAAAAACATGAAGCGTAGTAAAAACAAAAAGCTAAAAGCTTGTGGGTATTTCCACGTTTGATTTCTCCTAGTGTTATGTACTGCTCATGAGCAAAGTGTTAAAGAAGATTAAAATGGTAGAAAGTGATAGAGCAGAGGAAGATTTGTGTGGGACTGCTTCCTTCTGAAGGATAAATACTTCAGCTGGATGTTGGAGCATCGTCAGCCTCATTTGGACTTGCGGTAACACCAACATCTTTCCTCCAGAATCAGAACTTGTTCATTGAACCCAGCAAGGGCTGACTCTGACTTTACAGATTGTACATGTTGAAAAACCCTGACAAAGGCACACAATGGAGAAAACAGCAACATCTACAGGAACACAAAGTATTTTACATCTGTCTATATCAAATATGTACAGGACAGAAGGAGGGGGGGGGTGTCCAGAGAGTGGTTCTGGTCTGTGTCACAGAACCTGAAAACATGCAGCCAATCAGACTTCAGCTTAAAGTCTCAGTCTGTCCTGCTGCAGTCTGAATCCTGGTTTTCCCATCAGCCACCTCTTCAGTGAAGATCAACCGTCATGTGGAACCCGGTGAGGAGCAGACATGTTTCCAGTTCACCCTCCAGAACGTTCCTCAAAGAAAAGTCCAAAATTCTCCTAAAGCAATGACACTGAAGAAGGAGGAGGACAGAGTGTAAGCCGGCGCTGCCTGAACACCTGGCAGCTTCTTCTGTCTTTGAGGGGGCTGGAAACTGGATCAGACTATCTTCTTGATACTGGGTCTCTTAAAGCTGCCGGCGCTGCGCTGCTTCTGCACCTGGCTTGCTGAGCCGTGGCGAATGCGCCCCCCGCTGGACAGAGCTGAGCTGGGGGACAGCTGGACATTCTCCTTGTCCACACCTGGAGATCACAGAGAGGTCAAACAGGACACCACTGTCAGAGCAGAACAAACACACACCCACCACAGACCAACAGGATTCATTTTCCAATTCCAAGGTCCTAAATTCCTTAAAGGAATGCATATCGCCCACCAAGTTTTAGACCGAGATCATCTTATGATGACAAATGTTATAGCCATTTTGGTCAAAGCTTGAAAACAACATTATGCACAATGTCACGTGATACTGTGAGATCTCAAATGATCTGTTAGTGCTTGGAGTACATGTTGAGGATGACTCTCAGCTACTATAACACCAATTTTTAGCACAATATCTTCAAACTGATCGCTAAGGTATAGCCTTTTTTTGTGTTTGAAATAAACTGACTCCTAAAGCTAACCAGTTGAAGATGTTTGTCTAAGAATTGCTTTCTTAGAGTTTCACTGATATCTGTTCAGGACTTAATGAGATATTTTGCTAACAGTTGGGGATCAGTCTCAGCTACTACCTCGTCAAATTTTAGCTCAATATCTGTGAAACTGACTGAGTTGTAGCCATGTTTGTGTTTTCTAAGGTCAATTGGCTAAGGCAGCCATCTTAATTTGGGTTGAATCCAAAAGTTAGTAAATGTAGATCCAATGATTAGTTTAAAGAAAGAAGCTTGGGTGAAAGAAGTCAAAAGTATGTTTGATGTATAAACTGAATAAGAAGTTTTGTGGAAGTTTGTGGAAATTGAGGTTTGTTGATGGCTACAGAAAGCTGGTGGTTGAGATGCAGTTTGCTAATTTAACTAAATATTAGTGGCGGAGTCATTAGGGAGGCAGTCAAGCTGAAGAAGAACTCCTATCACTCCTTGTTGGCTGGTAGGACTCCAGAGGCAGCTGAGGGGTATCGGAGGGCCAAGCAAAGCTGCACCTGTGGCTGTTGCTGAGGCAAAGGCTCAGGTGTGGGAGTTCAACGAGCCCTTGGATAAAGACTCTCCATCAACTCTAAAAAGATTCTGGCAAACCTTCAGGTATCGAAAGTGGGGGAAGTAGCTCTTTACCAACATTGTGTATAGTGGCCCCAAATTAATCTATCACATGTAAACCCCTTAATAAAATGTACTTAAATTAAATTATAATAAATTACAACAAAATGTGATCAGTGACACTATGTCATGACTATAAGTAATTATTTTCTCATTACATATAGATTCTATAGGTATTGTTGAAAGTACAACTGAGGAACAGATTTGTCATTCTGAATGCCAGAACAGGCAATAAAAACAACAGGACGATCAGAGCTGTCATGTGGATTTTAAGGTGAGTAACAGATCCACACTAACACATGGACCCAACCTAGTTAAGCCCATAGAAAAGAGCCATTTGTTACTTCCTCCACAGCTCCGGGAAAACTAACAAGAAACACATCAAAACGTTTGGCTTGATCAGGACCAGTGTTCTCTTATTTTTGGAAGCAGCACGTTGTACAACGTAGATGAAAAGAGCAAAAAACATAAAACGTCCCCATAGACAACAATGGGATGTTTAAAAAAGTGGTAAAAGCTGGTTGGAGCTCTGTAGGTCGGACAGACATCACAGTAGAAACATCATTTAAAGTTCAAACAGGCCTCAGAAAGTTGGACTTTACATGACTAAACTGGTGTTTTGATAACTTTAAAACCTTTTACACAATCACAGGTATGGTTTGATGATTTTAGCACAGGATGTTTAACTTAGTGTGATGATGTCACACTAACTTTTGAGATGTCTAAATTTTCCAACTTTTTTCTACAAAGTCTTCTTATTTCCACAATCTTTTTACCTCTTCTTCATCAAACCAGAGGTATTTTGTCATCAGTTTTTAGTCATAGTGAAGTTTTTCTGTTGGAGCTCACTGAAACAGAGGAGACCAACCTTCTGTTTGCTGGGAAACGCATCCAAATGTGATTTCAGTCAAAAACATTCTGAGTTCTTGCTGACTGGATGTAGAAAACAAAAGGTTTTATTCTGTGTGTGACAGACACCTGGGGAGTGCTGTGAGGTGGCCAGTGAGGTCATGGAGTTGGATAGGTTCAGGTTGGCAGTGATGCTCAGCTGGCTCTGGGTGGTGGGGGGGTATGGAGAGGTGGGGGTCCGTAGTTGCTCCTCCCCCCGCTCCTCATCAGCTGTCGGTAAGTAACTGTCAATCAAAGCCTCCAGAAACTTGACGATGAGTTCAGCGTAGTCTGGGATCTGTGTTTGCTGTCAGAACAGAACACAGACAACCTTCTAATGTCATATTTGGATCAAGTCTTCGTTTATAATCTTACTGATTAGAACCGAACCATGTGATCAACCAAACAGAGGGACTGACCAAGGCTGCAACAGAACAAACAATAAAAGCAAAACATGATAAACCCTACAACAACTACAACCACCTTCACCAGAACTCCAGTCTGAAACAGGTCCAATTCTACAACAAGGTGTTCTGCAGAACTTTGATCCATTAACCACTTTAAAACGGATTCACACCCAGATCTGGTTCTGTTTGCTTCAAAGTCATCACATCATCATGGATGTGATTGGACCACACCATCTGAGATGAACAGATCAGCATCATTTGAAAATGATCAACCCAATTAGCAGCAGTGGTTTAGGTGGGATGACATGAAGAACCTCAGCTTCTGTCGTCTAGACAGTCTTTCAGGTTTGAACAACAGTAAATAGGTCTGATGAAAGCAGAATTTTATACCCATGTCTTACTGCCTTGTGTCAGGTATGTGGCTCCTGTTTCTGTATGTGATACTCTAACATATCTCCAGCCAGATTTTACAGATTTTTTGGTCATGTTAAAAAATTCTATAGCATGCACTTTAAAACGTCACATAAACCTCACATATATGCCACAATAACACAACTTACAGTGACCCAAAAATAACTCTGCTATGGGATGCTACAGTTCTGTCTGCACTGCCACAGTACTGTAGCATACTTGTGATGCTTTTATTTGTAAAAAGGCATTTCCATCATTTGTCTGTCTTATCCACCTCGTTAGAGCTGTGTATTCCTTTATGTTCTTACCACAAGGACAGTTAAATTCCAAATATTGTCCACAATGTTATGTGGTTGCTGCTGTGTACATATTGTGTTGGTGGAGAAATATAACAAAATGTGGAAAAAGTAAAGCTGTGAATATTTTCCAGGTGAGATGTATGTTTTTGTCAACACTTCCTATGCTTTAAATGCCCTTCAATAAAATACCAGAGACAAAACACCTGGGAGTTGAGTAAACTTTTGACTAACTGGATGTTTTGATCAGATGGACTGATACATTCAGCAGCCTCAGCACAATAAAAAAAGTCTCTCCCACCTCTCTGCTGTTATGTGTGTCTATTTGCTTCATATAATCATGAGATTATTTACTGTTCAGCTGCTTCACAGAAAAGTTCAAACTTTCAAGAGCAATATCACTCATACCTTAGAAAAAGGTCCAGCAAATCTCCAAAGTCCATTAAATCCAAAGCCTGTGAAATGAGACAAATTCAGGTGGGAAACTGCTCAGACCGGTCCATTTCAGTTCATCAGAACTTCAAAATCCATGCATACAACCTGAAGTGTTCAAGAAGAAAGTATTGTCCTTACTCTGTAAATATGACGGCTGGTACTGAGGAGGAGACTCCTCGTGGTACACCACACTCTGCACAATGCCATGGACTGGGTTCAGAAGGTTCGTGTCTTGGCACATGGATAGGACTGTGTTGATCTTAGAATCCAGTAGGTTGTAGCTGTGGAACAGACAAACACAATCATCTAATATCAAGACTGAATCCCTGTCTGTTCAGAAGTTCAGCTCTGCTCGAACTCTAATGAAATGAAACACTCATTGTTGGAATAGCACAAGTAGATTGAAATTTTTAAACCTCTGTCATTTTACATCTGGAGAACTTGAACAGGACAGAAGTTATTTCTGTAAATTCACAGGAAGATCTTATCTATACTCACTATTAAAACAGTTCAGCACCCAGAAGGACCTTTTGCGGATGTAATCTGGTCCATCTGCAGACCAGTGATGTGTTTGTAAATGATTTGATTTACAAGGAGCTTCAACATCTACAACTGGCACCAGAGGGCATCATAAGTTGAGTAAGAGTATGATTAGGTAGTTGCAGGAGTCAGCAGACACAGAAGACTGATCGTAGACTCATCAGACAGCATTGCCAGCACTGATGGAGTCTGTTAGGGGTCACATTGTTTGGATGAGACCAGGTGGTGGCGCAAGTTTTGGTTGCGCTACCAAAACTTGCCGCCATTTGTGAAAACAACGGAGGCGCAGTGGAAGAAATGCTCTGGATGCCGCAATTGTTGCGCGGAGTAGGACAGCTGTTATCCGCCGGAGATTTCAGGCTTTACAGCGCCTTCAGCTGGGGGACAGACGGCATAAACATTGCAGGGTAAGCTAACGCTGTTGTTTATACTCCTACAGTTCACTCTTTATGCTTGCATCTGGTCACACCCACGACCAATCAAAAAAAAAAAATCAATCAAATTTTATTTGTATAGCACATTTCAGCAGCAAGGCATTTCAAGGTGCTTTACATAATTAAAAAACAAAATAAAAACAGCATGTGACAATGAATAAACAGTAAGAAAGAGAAAAACATCG
>NC_051431.1:28127628-28138153 GCF_001649575.2 Kryptolebias marmoratus | reverse complement strand
GGAGGGAGGGGGGAAGGAGGAGGGGAACTAGTCATTCTGTCTCCAGTCGATGTTTTATCCGTTTGTTTTGGGACACTTTGCTTCTGATAAGCGGAGGGTTCCTTCCTAATCATACATCCGTGAGCCTGTTCTTCTGTGTTGTTCTTGTTGACAAAGTAATGAGTGAACAGGAGCTAAGGTTGCGTCACCCACGAAAGCAGAGCCGACCCGGCTGGCCCTACTCCGGAGCAAGAACCAAAAAGGCAGGGACCGGCCTCGAAAAAATGCTGGTGGAAATGCACGCAAAGCAAGCGGAGTAGAGCTGGTGGAAAAGGGGCACAATTAAACACGCATGAAATCAGTTCAGACATCAACCCTCACCCAGTGCTAATTTGCTGGATCTGGAGGTCCAGTTCCAAAAGCTGAGGGTTAACTTCATTCTGCACTGAATCACTGCTGGTATCCATGTTTAAGGGGGAGCCACACCTTACTGACCTGGGACCAGTAATGTGCTTATACTGCCAACTCTGCTATTCATTTCATCTGATATTGTAAACACTGTAATATTACAACACATGGAGCTTGATATCATTTCCCTCCCCTCTGTCTGGGTTTATTCATCCATTTTTTTCTTTTTTATCCGTAGTCGAGTCACAGGGGTAACAGGTCCATGAGGGAACCCCAGACCTCCCTCTCACCAGTAACACTCTTCAGCTTCTCCTGGAGGATCCCAAGGAATTCCCAGACCAGAGAAGATATTTAATCCCTGGGCTGAGTTCTGGATCTGCCCCAGGGTCTCCTACCAGAGAAATGTGCCTGGAAAACATCTAATGGCAGGCGCCCAGGAGGCATGATCAGGTGTCTGAACCAACTCAGTGGACTCTTTTTGATGAGGAGGAGCAGCGGCTATTCTTTGAGCTCCCCCAGAGGATGGAACTCCTTACCTTATCTCTAAAGCAGAGTCTAGACATCCCACGAAGGAAGCTAATTTCAGCTGCTTAGATTGAGATCTTTATCTCGGTGATTAACTGTTATTGTCAGTGAGTTAGTCAAACCAGAGAACCTATTGAAAAGTCACATGAGGTAATAAGCTAATGAAGAGAAAGTGTTTGGAACTTACACAACTGGAAACACCTTTGGAAAGACAACACTAGCCTCAGCCAAGTACTCATACAGAATCCGCTGGTCGAAATCATCTGTGGTGTACTTGACTTGGGTGGCCTAGAAAACAGAGCAAGGTAAGGAGTAGGGCTCAATCATGCTGTTTAAACTGAACCAATCTGTTATGGACTAAACTTTAGGTCCTCACCAGCACAGTAAGCAGCAGAGCCTGGATTTTTGGATCCGTCAGTACCTCTTCATCCAGCAGAACATTGGACTCTGATACAGACACCTTACGAAGGTGAGAGTTCCCAATTCTTTGTGTCTCTGTGAAAGTAACATTACAGGGCGTTTTTAAAAATCAGCTCAAACCGACAGATATAAAAAACAAACTTCTTCTCTCACCTATCTCATAGTCGTTCTCTGCTACACGCCTCATCTTGGGAGGAGTGGTCATCCCAGACTCCATCTCTGGTCTCTTTGGTGCTTTGGAGTCTGATATGAGATGATCAAAGCTCTTCCTAGTGCCTGGCCACCAAACACAAAGCAGACATGAGATTTAACACTGATGATGTTCTGATGGGTACAGAACGCACAGAGGAACGACATGTACCCAGGAGTTTCTTTGTGTTAGCCTGTGAGGGCTGGCCCATGTCCAGGCTCATGGACTTGCGTGTTCGCGGGCTGATCTGACCCATAGTGGGGTAAGGATGGGTGGAAAGGTAGCGGTCTGAAATCTGAGGTGATGTCCACGGCTGAGGTGCTTGTAGAGTTCTGAAATAAAGATATTTCAGATTGGCCATGAAAAGTTTCAACAGGTTTGTCTCAGTAAAACATAGGTAGATGGAAGAACGATAACTCACCTGCAACTGGGATCACTTATGTGAGCCGAGTACGTCTCCATAGGCACAGGGTCCATGGAGACATCGGAAATAAGGAGGGACTTCCTGTGTTTGAGGCTGCAGCGACTTCTGACCTCCTCTGATACGGTGAGTAGAGCTGAAAAGAAAACAAACAAAAGGAAACCAAAACTGTGTCAAAGAAGGTTTTTCCTTCAAAAAATTGTTTTGTTAAAACAGGCGGCAGCTCGCCAGCGGGCCCTATTTGAATACAGAGCCTTGTAGATTCAGCTAGGGGTATCAAATTTCCTTACCACAGTGTCCCGATGGCGGTGCAGGCCCTCACCTTTTCATTGACACCTCTTTTGACCATCTAGGGCTCTCCAGAGCCAATAATATCCACCGAGTGTCAAGTTGTGTGAAAGGACAGCTCTGGTGCTGATTCTGATGCTGCAGGTGTATAGTTAATCAAATTCCCAACATGATGATGTGCAGCATGACTGGGTTGGTTCTAAAATGGCTTCAGGAAGTCCATGCAAACATTGCAATCTGCTGGTGGGCCTGTGTGCTTTTGTGCGTAAAGCCCAAGAGACTTTGTTTTGTGGGTTTTTTCGAGCTAAAGGATGGCATCAGAAGCTGTGGAAACCATCAGAAAAGGACTTCAACAAGATAAGGATCTAAACAACAAGGACAGTTTCATCCCAGACCGACATAGGTCAGTACCTTCTTTTCAACTCTCACCAAACATTGGAACAAAAACTTTCTGTTATCAGAATTCCACAACATTGGGCTAAATGTCTCCATGAAGACAGAAAGAAGGGAAAAGGAACAGAAAAAGAACAAAAAAGCTCTTCAATCTGTGGATCCTTTTTTGTTCCTTAAAAAATAAATTGATTTAATGTATATATATATATATATATATATATATATATATATATATATATATATATATATATATATATGTGTGTGTATAAAAACACCCATCTTTCCCTATTTTTCCACATTGGCGGTTCCACTTTCACATAAAACTCGGGTCCTCTACCAGAGGCCCGAGAGCTTGAGGGTTCTTTTTAGTAGCTTAACTGTTCTTAAGGCTGCACTCTTCTTGACAGAGATCTCTGAGGTTGTTCCTGGGATCTGTTGGAGCCTCTCTTCCAGTTTGGGGGTCACAGCACCGAGTGCTCTGATGACCACTGGTACCACTCAAGCCTTGACTTTCCACAGCTTCCGTATTTCCTCTTTCAGCCCTTGGTATTTCTCCACCTTCTTGTGCTCCTTTCTGATGTTACAGTCATTTGGGACTGCTACATCTATCACCACTGCTTTCTTCTGTATCTTATCTATCACCACAATGTCTGGTTGGTCAGCCATCACCTGTTTGTCAGTCTGTATCTGGAAGTCCCACAGTATCTTAGCCCTGTCATTCTCCACCACCCTTGGCGGAGTCTCAGACTTTGACTATATATATAGAAATATTGAATTCTAGTCAGTTCTTTTCAACAGTGTGGTGCTGTAGTGAGTTTAACTACTCTACTAGTTGTTTCACATGCTACTGTGAAATTTACAGATGAATATTTGTTCTTACCAGCCAGATAAGCCACACTCTGAGTGTTGACCTCAAACTTGTCACATTTGAGATGTTTGCTGGTCAGAGTCAGCAAGGTGTGCAGGATTCGCACTGTCCTCGCCACAGTGGTGGGTGATGGGTGTCTGTAACCTGAAAGGAAACAAGGGAGATGTGATTATTTACAAAATATTGAATTCTACTACCATCAAACTGTTGATTGTCTACAAACCACTGAACACAATCGCCCTTATACATGGATAGTTCTCTACAAAAAAATGAACCCAAACACCATCAAGTTCTTGTGATCGTCTACCATAACATTCCATCACCCTAATGTTCTGGTGATCATCCACAAAAAAATTCACCAACAGATTTCAGTGACCACCTCTAAAAAACACTGAACCCAAATCACCATGATTTGGGTTTTTTTTAGAGGTCCTGGTGATCATCACGATCAAATTCTGGTCTGAAATGATCAGAAAGTCACAGTACTGATCCAATTGTCAGTGTTTAAACAGTGACTCTCTGGTTCTGAAATACTGAGCTAAATTCACGAACATCACTTACATAAATCTGTAGTTGATGTAGAGGAACAAACTGTGTAGATTTATGTTTTCATATCATCAAACATGAATCATTTTTCTGACTATCCTTTTTCTAACATCCTTATCACTGTCAGAATATTTTTCAGATCGCACTATGTTGGTTCTGGTATTAATAACTATTCTGGGTTATTAACATTTACACTTACTCTTTAAGAGTACTTTTATTTTTCATTATTATTATGAGAGAACGTTTTGATATAAATTCATATATTAGGCCTGACAGTATTTCATGATTCATCTTTTCATCCCCAATTTTATCATAAAAATATTGGAATCATTTTAATCACAATTTATTCATTGACTTGTAAATAATGTAAATATCCTCTTTTTGTAATAAAACCTCTTAAAATGTAGACACTTTGTCTTTAATCAGAGGTTCAAACTAAGCTAAGATCCCAGAGTCCACTGCATAAACCTGAGGTACATTTTTATTTATACACTGAAGATGTTTGTTACATTGATGACAGCGTTTTTCTGATTCATGTTGTTGGCAAACCTGTGATCCACCTCACCTTTGAGCAGGTGGCCCACCAGAGCGAAGTTAAAGTTGGCACTAAAGTTGAGGCCCACAAAATGATCCATCTGCTTGCAGTGCCACTCCAAAGGACGCCTGATTTCCATAAACACTTCCTCAGGACTCTAGAATGGCAAACAAGTTCTAATTAGTTGAAAATGATCAAATATATTGACATCTTTAATTTGTTTGGCAATGGCAACACACATTTAAATGTGTGGACATAGTAAAGCTTGCTTTAGACCTGCACAACGTCAAACATTTACCATTAAGGCATTATCAGTGTACGCAAAGAACTGCAAAGAACCAGAGACTGAACCAGAGTTTCAAAACCCTAAGAAAAACAAACATAAACCAAGCTAAGACTAGCTTTCAGTATTATCATTGTTGTTTTTCTTTATGCTTGTTGTTGTTTATTTGTTTCACTGGTGGATTTTTGTTGCAGCATTACAGCACCACACACAAGCCTGTTGCAAAAGTCAGCCAAAGTTTTGGGTCATTTTCTGTGTTTCTGTATGGATGAGAACAGCTGTAGAAATGGTTTTCTTTACGAGGATATTTTTAGAAACACTACAAGTTTTGGAAAGACAAATCTTTCTGCGTGGACAAGACTTCAGTCTTTGGTTGGAAGAAAAAGGAACCAAAGTCCAAAAATCAAACAAACTCAAAAACCAAGATCAAGACCACTCAGAACACAAGTCTGGATCATTGAAAGGAAAATATAAAGAGATGAGGGCCTGGTTTAGCATAGTAGTATAGATAAAAGTAAACATTTTCAGCCTAAAATATGTTCTGCATTAAGAGAAAAGTCATGTCTTTAAGGTCCTACAACATGAAAGCCTACTGAAGGAAGAGCTGAGTGTTTCTTTACAGTGAGATGTTTCAACTCTACCTTGTCATTGAAGACACGCATCGTGTCCAGAGTGTGGAGGTTCTGCTCCAAAAGGGCCGTTCCAGCAGAGTATAGGTTGACTTCATCGAGCTGCAGCACAGCTACTGCCACCCAGAACAGAGCTTTGTGCATCGGAGAGTCCTGCAAACACATACTCGTTTAGACAAGAACCCAGAACCTCAGAGGAGGACTGTTCTGGCACTGTCAGAAACAGACAGAGTGTAAAGAAGACGACAATCAATGTCATGACTGAACCTCTTGGTCACAGGCCCCTAACGTTCTGTTAAACTTACCAATTACAACAGAAAGTAAGGAAGTAAGTAAACTTTATTTATATAGCACCTTTCACAGACATAAAATCACAAAGGGCTTAACAGAAATGGAGACAACAAAATAAAATCAGTGAACAAAATTAACAGAAAGCCAGACTGAAGAGATGTGTCTTGAGACTTTTTTTGAAAGAGTCAGTAGATTCGGAGCAGCGCAACGCTAAAGGGAGAGCGTTCCAGAGCCTCGGGGCCACCACCTGAAATGCTCTGTCACCACGGGTTTTAAAATGAGTTCTAGGTACCGACAGCAGCATCTGATTTGAAGACCTCAGAAGCCTAGACGGGCAGAGAGGCTTCAGAAGTTCTGATATATATTTAGGTGCCTCACCATGGAGTTAAAACCAATATTTTAAAACGAGTCCTAAAATAGACCCGGAGCCAATGTAAAGAAGCCAGAACAGGAGTTATGTGAGCTGTTCTGTGAGTTTTAGTTAAAAGCCTGGCTGCAGCGTTTTGCACAGACTGAAGGCGAGCCATGGAGGATTTACTCAGACCCACCAGAAGGCCATTACAATAGTCTAAACGAGAAGAAATACAAGCATGGACAATCATTTCTAATTCCTTCTGTGATAAAATAGCTCGCAGCTTCGAAATATTCCTTAAATGGTAAAAACAATTGCGAGCTAGCAGTTTGCAATGACTGTCCAGAGACAAAGAACTGTTAAAAACAACACCCAGATTCTGGAGACTATTTTTCATAGAAGGATTTAAAAACCCAAGATGCTTCCTGATTTCTGCGATTTTGTCATCAGGAGCTACAATAAGCGTCTCAGTCTTGCCGGCATTTAACTGCAGGTAGTTATCATCCAGCCAGATTTTATTGTCAGTCAGGCAATTGCTGAGTTCAGTCAATTTATAAAGTTCGGAAGATCGAAACGAACAGTATATTTGAATATCGTCAGCATACACATGGTAGGAGACATTCCTGTAGCAATTTAAAATAAAACATATTGGGTATATGTACAATAAAAAGAGAAGTGGGCCCAAAACTGACCCTTGGGGCACCCCACAGGACAGCTGAGCAACATCAGAGTGAACATTATTCATAAATACAGTAAAAGACCTATCAGATAAATAAGAAATGAACCAATTTAAAACAGTGCCAGAAAAGAGGAAGAGAAAATGAGTACAAGTGAATTCCCTCTCATTATCAAAGCTAAAGCAACTGCTGGAGACTAATTGGCAAATGATATTTTCAAGAAGGTTTCCAAAGATTTTCTCGAAAAATAGTTGCAGTTTTCATGGGTGTCTAAAACTCTTGTCAACTTTAATTCTGTAATTCTAGACGCTAGAGTTGTGACACCTGGAGGGAGCTGTCCTCTGAAAGAAAACATCCAAGGCTACAGCCCCAAATGTCACCGTAGTGTTGGTATTTCTCTGTAACGTTCTGTTGTAGTCGTATACCTTGCTGAGAAGAGGCTGCAGCTTGGTCAGAGCGATGACAGTGGCTTCTATTAAAACTTGGCTGTTGTAATTGTCCGGTCCCTTTAGACAGCTCTCCAGACCCTGGGAAGGAGGAAAGAAAAAAGAAAAAACATAAACAACACATGAAAAAAGAGCCAGTGGACAGATGGAAATAATTAGCTGCAAAAGAAATAATAAAAAGCCTTTATAAATATGCTTTAAGCACATTTATTTACATATGTGTTTAAAATTAAATATTGCAAACTACTGCATTCATGAGCTCAACTCATTGACAATAAAAATTAAAGGCCTAGCGTTCCTTGAAGGAATGCATATCACCCACCACCTTTTATACCAGAGTTTTAAACTGAGATCAACTTAGGCTGGAAAAAGTTTAGGGACCTGTTGTAGTCGTCTTGCTCAAACCTAGAAAACATAATTAATGTGATCTGTGAGCACTGAGTATTCATTCTAATTGTGAGTGACTCTCAGCTACTACTGAAAAAGATTTTAGCTCTATATTTGTAAAACTGGCTGAGTGTTAGTCATTTTTTATGTTTGAAAAGGTGGATTAGGTGAGGTGGGCATCTTGAATCAAGTTCAGTCTGAAAGTTAACCAGTTTTAGACATACAACCAATGATTACTGTGAAAGCTTAATTAAAATCGATCCACTGGCTTATGAGAGATTTTGCTAACAAACAGACAAATAAACACACAAGAAATAAAATTATTGCTTGCCCGATTTCAGGATTTCAGATGTTTGGAGGAAGGATTTAAAGAGGGTACACAGATCTTCAGTTTCATGTAATATCAGATTCTACATTGAGCTCACTAAACTAAGGCCAGCCTCACAAAAACATCTGACACAGAAAATTACTCCCACATGTTCTGAAGTAAAGCTGGATCATTTGAAATAACCTGTATTTGCTCTCTGTTCCATGTTAAAGATACAGGATTTCAGTTCACTCTGAATTGAGAACCACAGTGATGCGTGTTTGTCTGTCTGAGCGCAAGATTACTCAAAAAGTTATTAATGAATTTTCATTAAATTTCGAGGAAACAGCGATTATGGTACAAGGAACAAGTGATTACATTTTGGCTCTGATTCAGTCAAAGGTCAAGGTCACAGGTTATCCTGTGCTCTAACTGTAGGAATGTCAAACTGCACAGCTGGACACCTCATAGATCAAGGATGATGCCTGTTGATTTCAAGGTCACATAGTCAAAGGTCAAGGTCACAGTTCACCCTTTGTTAAAACCTTCTGTATGCTCCAGCAGGTGATCCCTTTCTTACCTCCGCCAAGGAGGTTATCTTTTCAGTCGTTTGCAAGATTACATTACATAAAAACGAACAATGAACAAATCTGGATCAGATTTTTAGGCTGTCACAAAATAAAAAACAACTGCTAAAATTTTTTATGGTGATCACACTAATTTTTTTTGATGCTGTGGTCTTGGTGGAGGTTTGCGCTCTCTGAGTGCTTCTAGTTTGTTTAACAGTATTTCTAGGAAAAATTTTAAAAAAGCTTTTTTCCAAATCAACTGCCTAGCCTCTCTCCTGCCTGTCTGATTTCTCCTGACCCATTTAAGGGAACCAACTCGTTTTATAGATTTTTTTATCTCAACATATTTATATTCACTCATGTGAGGATTGATATATTTTTGTGGTTGGAGTCAAAAGTGCAGACTTGGTGGGGTACATTAGAAGGACTGCAGTCAGAGAGCAGGCCTGATGGAGGGAAGTGAAGGACTGCTCTTACTCGGTCTATGCTCAGGAGAGGACTGGCCTTGCTGAGGATTCGGATGATCTGTTTTATCTGACCATGGCTCACTCTCTTGCTGATGCAGCCAAACACCACCAGAGCTCTGGGCTGCAGAGATGGGTTGTACTGGAAGGCAAATCTGCAATTCAAACACAAATACAGACGTTCCACATGTTGCACTTCAACAAGCAGAAAATCATGAAGATAATTTAGGAGACTGGTACTTTTGAGCGAGCTCCGTCCACTGGTCCAGCCACTTGCAGGTTGGGATGTCTCTCATACAGGCCTGAAGCAAATGGAGACATATGGACAGGTGAGAGCGCAGACAGGCATACAGACGTCAATTAGCTGTGTTTGATTAGACAGATCTGGCACTTGTTTAAAACAATTTTACAAACATACAGTGGTATGTGCATATGTTTTCACCCTGTTTGCATTAAAGCCTCAACCTTCAGAAGCCACAAAATTAAATAAGACCCCCCTGTGAGCTGAGAGTCAAATGATCTAGTTTTAAATCCATGAAATCTGTTTTACCCCAAAATTTTGTTATTTTCTTAACTCCATGTAAATTCCACATTGTCCCAAAAGAGATGAACACTTTTGCAACCTACTGTTCATTATGATTATTATTATAGTGACTTTATTTAAGTAGAGCATTTCTTTGACACAGTTTGCAGCTAAGACTAAGATCCCAGGCCTTTCTGCATTAGAGGAACATTTATTCTTGCTGACCTCCATGATCTCCAGTAAGGCCTCGGTCACGGTCTCCAGGGAGGACAGGGCGAAGGTCTCCCTCTCGTACGAGCCGGGTGAGAAGGAGCGGTCTCTGTAGCTGGAGCGGAAGGCGATAACGGCGGCCGACTTGACTTTGCTGATGCCAAACAGCAGGTAGAACTTGGGCAGTGAGAACTCAGTCAGGCTCAGCCTTAGAACCTGCTTCGTCTCCTCTGGAAGAATTCATCACAACAACAAAAGCATTTATTTAATTAGTTAAAGGATTTTTCTTATAAACTTTTCTGCAACATGTGTATAGGATTTTTGTGACAAAACGATTGGATCATTACAAAGAGACAAACATACTGTTCAGTTTGTGATAGCTATAGTCTCTTCAGTTACCTAACCTCCAGGCGTAGAAACAAACAGGGTGATCTGTCTCTGAAGTCTACCAAAAAAACTAAATATTTTTTACACATTTGAGGCACGTTTCTGAGGGAAAAATGAATGTGAATATAGGGGAATAAATAAATAAATATAGCCTTGATTAATTAAAAAAAAAGTTAAAAAACAAAAACAACTGGACTTCTATTCTGTAGCTGAAGACGTTTCGCTTCTCATCCGAGGAGCTTTCTCAATTCAGAAATAGAGAGTGTGGAGTTGAGCTGCACCCTGCTGGACCTCTGCCTTTCCACCACTTATTTCAAGTTTAATGACAGTTTTTTCAGACAGAAACATGGTTGCGCCATGGGATCTCCAGTGTCTCCGATTGTGGCTAACCTCTACATGGAGGAAGTGGAGCAGAGAGCCCTGAACT
>NC_051431.1:28117011-28126560 GCF_001649575.2 Kryptolebias marmoratus | reverse complement strand
AGCTCCACACTCTCTATTTCTGAATTGAGAAAGCTCCTCGGATGAGAAGCGAAACGTCTTCAGCTACAGAATAGAAGTCCAGTTGTTTTTGTTTTTTAACTTTTTTTTGAATTTACCATGGCCTGGATGACTGAGAATCTACACCAGCATATAGCCTTGATTACTTTTATAACATTTTTTTGGGGAAAGAAAACTAACTTTAATTTTATTTTTAATTCTGTGTCTTTCTTTTAGATTTAAAAATACATGTTCTTATGATTTATACGGCTTACATTTTTAATATTCACTTTTGTGTTTCCTCATTATTAAAATCGCGTTACAGTCACTACTGTTTAATCCTTTCACAACTTATTGCTGTTTTTAATGATTGTGTGTGTTTTTTGTTTGCGGCTTTTCTTTGATGCTTTATTGTGTTTTAATCTGCTGTAAAGTACTTTATGTCACACTACATTGTATGAAAGATGCTTTATAGAGAAAGTTAGACTGATTGATATTCTCCAGAAACCTTTTTCAGTTTGTAAGTAGACGTATGCCTGAATGCAGTGGCAGCTGGCCAATAGAGGGTGCTAGGGCGCCGCCCCACCACTCACATTACCTTGAATAAAAATTAAATAGTACATTAAAAATATTTCGAAATATATGTATATATGTATGTATATATGTAAGATAAATATTTTATAGTTAATGATAAGTAAAGTTGTTTCGTTCATCAACGTTGTCTGATTGGTGACGTATTTCCGCCCCGGGGCGCAAAAATCTTTGTCCATAGACTCTCGTTGAAAGTTGTACATGCGCAGTAGCTCCTCTTCAATACAAGAGATAGGACGGTTCAGGGAGCACCTCTCCTGCGCCCTGAGCTGCTGAATGCAGCTGTGTTTATATTTCACCGCCTCCCGCCGCGGGCTGACGTTACATCCGTCTGTCAGAAAGTTTGCCTGATTGAAAAGTCGAGCCGCGGGTGAGCTGCCTTTTATTCAAAGACAGCAATAAGTTCATTACGTGGCTAAGTTACATACAAAAGGCAATAAATAAGTTAATAGTTAATAATTAGTTTAAGAAAATTTATGCTAAAATCTGTTAGAATGTTTGGTTTTGAATTCTAATCGGAGTGAGACATCCGACCTTCGTTACATTGTACGTTAAGAATACATGACGTAGTGAGTGCTCGCATCATAAAACAAGCTTTCACGTATTTTCTCCGGTAAAGTTGTGAAAAATAAGGGAGAAAACAGGTCTTATAAACGCTAAATGTGTCCTACAGGCTTGTGCCTTGGGAGACCTCCGTCTTTGTACGTATTGGTGTTCAGGAATCACTTGTGCATTTATATGTACATAATAATGTTGCTTTTGTTGTTTAATTCATGTAAATACACTGGTGTGATACCTTAGTATATGTTTTGGTCCAAAATATATAATAAGGTATCACATAATAGACATATACCAAAACCTTTGGTATATGTCTATTTTGGATTTATAGCCCCCCCTGGAGAAAACTCCAGCCGCCACTGCCTGAATGCCTTGTAAGAAGAGTTTCGCAACACTCACCGCTGAAGCTGAGCTGGGAGCAGGTGCACAGGGAGTGGATGATGTTGATAACCAAGCCGTGGGTAGACGCTCTCAGAGACAGAGGCCCAGTAGCTACTAGCAGGGTGACCACATGAAAGAGGTACGGCAGGTGAGCTGCAACATCCAGAGAGTTGTTGAAGGACAGCATGAGCATGTAGCGGGCCAGGATGGCAATGTCGTCCCACATGAGGTGCTGTTCCAGCGTGGGCGTTGGAGACAGGCATGTCTTGTCTATGATCTTACACATCCTACCAATCACCTGCCACAGAGAAGAACAGGAGACCCTCACTGAAACCAACAAACAGGAACACAATGCTTCTTAAAGGAGATGGCTGCTGCAGAAACAAAAGGCCCAGCACTCCTTGAAGGAATGCATATCCTCAACCATCTTTCATACCAGAGTTTTAGACTATAATCATGTTATGTTGAGAAATGATGGAGTTGTAGCTGTTTTGGTAAAACCGTGAAAATAACGTTATGTGCAATCTCATACGATATTGTGAGATATAATGCTCAGAGTACGTGTTGTGAAATAATACATCAACAGATTTTAGCTCAGTATCTGTAAAACTAACTGAGCTTTAGGCATTTTTACATTTGCTAAGGTTGCTTAGTTTTGGTGGTCATCTTAAATGGGACTGACTCCAAAAGTTGATCAGTTGTCATGTACATCCAATAAATACTTACTGAGAGTTTCACTAAAATATGTCCAGTGGTTCATGAGATAATTTGCTAAATGACAGGTAATTTTTTACTAACAGTTTTAAGCAAAGACACTGCACATTGTGCAGTACTCAAAGTTTGTCTTTTGAATAATTCTCAGCTACTAAAACACAAAATTTTAGCCCAAAATCTGTAAAATGTTCTGAGTTGGTTAATGTTGATGAGCTGCGGTGGCCATGTTGAGTCAGGTTAACTTTAGGGTTAATCAGTTGTGGATGTACATGCAGTGATAACTTTCTGAGTGTTTCATTAACATCAGTCTAGTGGTTCATGAAAGACTTTGGTAACATGACTAAAAAAAACCCTGCATGCTCACAGAGAGATAAAACCATTATTACCTTTTCGCTATTGGGGGTGGTTGATAGTTCAAAAGGTTTATTTGTAAACTATTTATGATTGCTGCCGATCTGAATCTTAAGGAGAAATATGTAAAAAATGTCTTTAAATAACAGCCAGTTGAGGCAACTTATCATAAATAATACAACCAAACAATGACATAAAGTCAATAACAATTAGGTGATTAATTTAAAGTACTCCTAATAGGAGCAGAAGGCCAGTGAAGACTTGTGGTAAGTTTGTCCAAATACAGAGTTGATGCACATGATTTATTCTGGGCAGTTAGAAAACAACACTTATTCAGATCCTGGGTGACAAAGAGTTCAATCCCGGCAGACAAGGCTCCATTGTCCTCAGCTGGTCCTGTTGTAACCCAGATCCTAACAGCAGCATATAGACTCATGTACAGTCCAACACTTCCATACAGCTGCAACTTTAAGACTTTCAATCTAGAGCAGAAAAACATTAGGTGAATCCACTCTGGCTGAGTGAAGGGAGCAGAGCTCCAAGTCAAACACAGCCTGTCATTTCTTTATCCAGAGTCCTCACAAAGACACTATTCAACACACAACTGCTGTGTGTCATAATCGGAGCCAGGCCCTGGCTTTTCTTTTGTATCTGCCTCTGGATGTTGTGTTTATCTGAGGAACCAAATGAATTTGGACCCACAGAGCCACAGATCATGGACAGGGAGTGGATGAGTTTATCTCTCTGAGTCAGACGGGATCCACAGCTCGAGAACGTAAGTAAAAATTCAAATTAATGACAAAAACTAAACCCTAAAGTAATCCTCAGAGCTCAGACATTAATTTGATACAAACAAGTTTGTCCTAAAGTTTGACTGCTGTTTAGCATATTTAATCTGATTAGATTTTCTACTGGGTGGTTCTATATTTTTAAATACATTTGTATAAATTAGGAAAAAGCACAGTGACTTTAATATGAAGAAAAAGATTAAAAGACTCCATCCACACTACATCTGGTATTTTTAAAGCGTTGCACCTCATTCACACAAACAGGGACTTTGGTGAGATAATCAGTTTTTGAAAAATGCTTTTCAAAGTAGAGATCTTTCAAAATTCAGTTTCTGGTGGATTGGTATGGACAAGAGATACAGAGCTTTTCAGAAGTGATGAGTAAGCATGTGCCTGTTTAATACATGCTCACTATCACTTTGTGCCCTGAAAACCAAAACAATAATGAAGACGATTTTAGTTTTTGTTATCACCCACTACTGAAGGTGAAAGGCTAATAATACTTTGTGCCTCCCTGTGTGTGCATGTGTTAATTTCTTTGTATGTTAGCAAACTATCTCATGAAGCATTGGACAGATTTTATTGAAACATTCTGAAAGTAATCTCTGGATGTAAATTTAACACCGATTTCAATTTTGGAGTTAATACAATTCAAAATGGCTGCCACAGCAAATCAACCTTAGCAATGACAATTAAAGAGGTAAATGTGGGAGTGAAAGTGGGTGAGATAAAAGTTTGCATATTACTGTATGTTGATGATATTGTACTTATTGCTGAAAGTGAATCAGATCTTCAGAAACTGTTAAACATTATGTATTAAGGCTAAATAACGCTAAAACTGAAGTTATTCGTTTCAGAAAACAGAGCCATGCACTAACAACATTTACATTTCGTTTTGGGTCTTCTACTCTGTTTATTACAAATACACATAAATATTTGGGATTTACTGTAGATGAACATTTAACATTTGAAGAAGGAATAAAAACCCTCTCGGACTCCACTGGAAGAGCGTTAGGTTCAGTCATAAATAAAGTTAAACACTGTCGTGACCTGGGATATAAAGTGTATACAGAGTTGTATAGATCTTGTGTTTACCCAGTTCTAGGATATGGAGCAGGAGTCTGGGGTTATTGTAAACAACCTTACAGTGAAAAAGTGCAATGTAGAGCCCTGCGTTATTTTTTAGGTGTGCATAGACATACTTCTAAATTAGCACTATATGGAGATATGGGTTGGGAACCTTATGAAATAAGATTTATTGCTGATATGGTCCGACTATGGAATAGATTTATTAACATGCCAGACCATAGAGTAACAAAGCACTTTTTTTTCTTGGGATTTCACATATAGGTACACTTGTGCCAGACAAATAGAGAAGATATTTGAGGAGGCAGAACTTCAGTACATTTTTAGGAATAAATTAAGATGTAATACTCAATAGCTTAAACAGTTTTATTTTGAAGCTTATAAACATCAGTGGGCTATCAATATCTTACATAAACCAAAACTACGCACCTATATTCTATTAAAAGATGCTTATGGCCTTGAGCCATATATAACATGGAACTTGTCAAAAACACAAAGGTCCTTGTGTGCTCAGTTTAGATTTGGTATTCTGCCTTTGGCTTTAGAGACTGGACGTTTTCGTTCAGTCCCAGAGGACGATCGAATATGACATTTGTGTGATTTGGGGGAAGTTGAGAGTGAAGTGCATTTTTTGTTTTATTGTCCCTTGTATTTGACACTGAGAAATGATTTATTTACTAAAGTATTTTATGTTTATCCAGATTTCTTTTATTTAGCGGATGAGGATAAAAATGCGTTATTTATTTAGGCATTTTTTGTTTCAGTTAGCACAGTTTATTTTGAAGGCCTGGCATCTTAGAAAGAGGACATTTTTTGTTTAAAGAATGTTTATATCTGTCCGCTTGTGTGCTTGTTTGTATTTGTTTTAATGTGTCTTGTAAGCCCATGTGGGCTGGGCACTTGTGAGGGTGTATGACACATTTTAAAATAAAAATCAATCAATCAAATCAATTAAAAAGCAAACACAAAAATGGCTATAACAGACAATTTTACAGAAAGTGAGCTAAAATTTGCCGTGGTTGTAGACATGCACAGCACATACTTTGAGCTCCAACATTTTGCATTTGACGTGACACTGGACATAGTAATTTACAAGGATTGAACAAAATGGCTACAACGCTGTTATTTTTCATCATAACATGATGTTAGTCTAAAAGGCAGTGGCTGAGAGGCCTCGTCATAGATCTTTGATTGTGTAAGTGTTCATTTTAATAAGCTGCTTTGTCAAAGGCAACTCTTTGGTTGGTAAAGAAAATACAGAAAGGATTGCAGATGGATGGATGGATGGATGCTTTGACAGATGTAGGGTCAGATTAATAGATGGTTGAAGAGATGGAGGGACAGATGAATGGATAGTTGTACAGATGGAGAGACATAAATAGGAGGTTGGACAGATGAACAGATGAATGATTGGTTGGTTGGATAGATGCAAAAAAAAGTAAGCAAATCATACTTTCCTGTTATAGTCCATTCTGATTACAGGTTTTGATTTGTGTTTGTGTGCAGACTAATCTGACTTCATCTTAACTTAGAATAAAAGTATGAGACTGTGCTCCATTAACTTTTAGTGGCATATTTTCTAGAAAATAACTAACTAAAATATATATATATAAACAATCAAACAAACTTTTTTTATTATTTGGGGGATTTGTTTCTTTTCATGGAAATATCTGAATGAACACAACAAAAGGCTGGTGCAGATTCTCAGTCATCCAGGACAATTTTTAATTCAGAACCAGAGAGTGTGAGGTTCTAACCTTTAAAACTGCACGAGATGCTCTGTTTATGCAGTTAAATTAACTTGCAGATTTTGCAGATTATTCTCACTCCCCTCCCTCCTGAGGGCCATTTAGGCCTGTGTTTGCCTGTGTGTTTGGCTCACAGAGATGTTTTGGTCACATGCATGGACGTGTGAATTAAAGAGAAAAATGTGTCAGTGTAAGTTTTAGAAAGCTGAAATCTGAAACCTCCTCCTGTTTGAAGTTGTTAATCTTGTTTGATTTAAATAGATTCCTTCACCCCTTCTCAAACCATTTGCTTCAGACAGACTGATACTAGAGAACTGAAGAGAAACAAACAGTTGCTGGAGGAGTGAAATTGGGTGAAATGTAGAAAACTCTGTTGTCTGAGGTTAGACACCTTGGAAAGACATAACACAAGGTGGTTCTACTGCATCAGAAAGGTTTCTCCCAGGCAAAAGTTCCAAAGCAGATTTTGGGATTCAGCATCTTTGGAAAAGGCCCAAAAAAACATACAGCACTAAGAACCATGCACACAGTGAGGAAACTTAAAGTGGCAGATAATCATCATGTTGATTTCTCAGATTAAATATGTCAAAAACTGACATCAACTCTGAACAAAAATAAACTGTCTGTTGAAGTCTGATCTAAAGGAGTCTTCGTTGGAGAACTACAACCCAAAAACCCAAACCTCCAATATAAACTCAAGCTTTAAATATTTAAGTGTAGCAGAAGAAAGGTTATTATTGACCACCTCTGAAAGGCAAAATATAGGTAATAATGTCTTTGGGATTCTTTGAAGAAAATGGTCTTTAGCCACACAAGATCTGGGATTAGTTCTCAAACAAGTTAGGAAGAACCTACCTTCAGATATTGTTCATTGTTCATTTTGCTTAACTGATGGAAGTAAACTATAGGAAATTAGATTTGTGAAAAATATTCTGACTTTAAAGCTTTTGTTGTATATCAGTCTAAAGCTTTCACACATTACTGCAGGTTCTACCATCTTACAGTGCTGTGTCTTGCAAAAATAATTTTGAATCTCAATGGGATTATTCCTGATAAAAAAAAAGGTTAAATAAAATAAAAATAAACCAAATCTTCCTCCATATCTTAGTTCAGACTGCGCAGTGTTACCTTGTTGGAGACCAGTTTGACATTCCCTGAAGCCAGAGCCACCGCAGTATCAGCCATGACCTCAGCTTTGATGGAGCCCAATCCTCC
Source organism: Kryptolebias marmoratus (assembly GCF_001649575.2). Taxonomy (NCBI): domain Eukaryota; kingdom Metazoa; phylum Chordata; class Actinopteri; order Cyprinodontiformes; family Rivulidae; genus Kryptolebias; species Kryptolebias marmoratus. The sequence goes on along the minus strand of NC_051431.1, from coordinate 28,119,131 downwards.
TGTAGCGCTGGTTTTAATAAAGCTGTCCAAGACCACATCCAGCAGGTCTGTGATCTAAACACAAAACAACACTCTTACAGGTCAAAAGGTCCTCTTCACTTGTCACCTGCTGCCACTGGTATGTAGACTCACCTGGCCTAGGCTGCCCCAGATCTTGGCCTGGATGGAAGGATACATCTGCTTCTCATTTATTGTCATGGTAATGAGTTTGTCTAAGATGGCGGTGACACGCTGGCGCTTTGCGTCGTCATTATGTTTACAGAAGCGAACCAGGTTCAGCAGCCAGGGTGTCATGTACTCCAGGCAGAGATGCTTCAGTTCAATACCTGAAACACAGCACCACAAACAAGTTTTATTTGATCATAAAAGACAAGCATTTTCATTGAACCTTTTAGAACATTTTATTTCTTTTTCTTTTTAAAGACTAATTTTATCATCTGACCTCCTGGATTTGCTTTTGTACAGTCTCAGTAAAAAGAAAGTCCACTCTCTTTCGGGTTTAGGGTTTTACATATCAGAACAAAAAATTATCATCACGATTCAGTTTGGTCAGGAGATCAATCTTGAACAAGCAACAAAAAGCTTAGTCTCTGTTACCTTATTAAAAGATTGTAAACAGAAACAACAAGCCTAGTTGTTGTTTCTGTCTTTTCATTTGGAAAACAAGAACAACAGTTTCATTATTTTTAGGGGCCAATGCCTCTATTTTGGTGTCACTTTCAGTTTCCTGCTCCAGTTTGAATGAGAAATCTTGATTGCTGCTTCTCCAGAGTGGGTATTAAGTGGACTAGCCAATAATGTAATTTGGCTGAAGAAAAAACTCTGTGTCACCACAAAGCATTGAACAACAGATAAAATGTACCCAGTAGATGATCCTATGGTCGTTCTGCTTCTGCAGATCGTCAACACATTCTAATCCTTCACCATCTAACATCGTCCAATCGCCCTCCCCTTTTCCAAACAAGCTATACTCTATCAGTCTTTTTTTTTTACTGTTTAGTAATGACCTTTTAAGTTAAATAAATAACGTGAGAAATATAATATCTATAAATACACATACACTTCTATACACATTACACATATGCATTTATACAAATATATCACTGTGGTGCTCAGCTCAGACTAATCTGACATCCTGTTTCTTTAACATCAGACAGAAAGTAATCCCAGGTTATTTCAAATAATCCAGGCTTTCAAGCCAAAGGCAGCCTGATTTTCTTTCAGTTTAGGAAAATAAAGGACCTCTCTAATCCATCTTGTATATGTAGGTGGAGCTGCAGATATCCAAATTAGCAGAATGAACTTCTTGGACAGCAGAGATGTGAATGCAATTAAGTCCTTTTAGCAGGAGAGAGATCAAGTAAAGTAGGTCACACCCTGAACAAGGCAGTTAAAACATTTGAAGCGATATCCTCTCCAGTTTCATTAAATGACATAAGAAACATTTCAGACCAAAACCTCAACATGGAGGGACAGCTCCAAAATATGCAAGTAATTTAATGTGGCTTTTCAGCATTGTTCACACAGAGGGAACACTGAATCAAATATTTTTGGGAGACTGGCTTTAGTGAAGTCAGGTCCATGTAGAATCCAACATTGCATGTAACTGTGTCAAGCAAAGATTGAAGATCTGTGTACTCTCTTTAAAACCTCTCCTCAAACATCATCTGAAATCAAAGCCAGACAATCCCACTCCACTCTGTCAAATGCTTTTTGAGCGTCTAGTGCAGGGGTGGGAAATCCTGGTCCTCGAGGGCCGCTATCCTGCATGTTTTACTTGTTTCTGGCTTCTGCAGAACATGAAGAGGTAATTTAACCCCTGGTCTAGTGCAAAAAAAGCTTTAAATAGAGCAGTTGTGTGAAATACTGAGATTAAAAAATGAGTGTCTGATGTGAATAAACCCAGTTTGATCTGGGGACATAACTAAGGGTAAAACCCATCCAATCACTGAATAGATGCTTAGAACAGATAAATGTGTGGATGTGCCAAAACTTTTCTCCAGCTGAACAGAAACAAAACTGAAGTTATTATCTTTGGACCTAAAGAGGAGCGAACTACAATCAATGCGCAGCTCCAGTTATTACAACTAAAAACCAGTGATCAGGCCTGAAACCTGGGA
>NC_051431.1:28107331-28116595 GCF_001649575.2 Kryptolebias marmoratus | reverse complement strand
TTTCAGTTTCTATGCACCACAAATTTGGAACAAACTTCCAGAAAACTGTAAAACAGCTGAAACACTGGTTGCCTTTAAATCTCAACTTAAAACCCACCTGTTTAGAGTTGCTTATGGCTAAATTAGGGTTAGAGTGCGGGTTTTTGATGTTTTTCTCTTTCTTACTGTTTATTCAATGTCACATGCTGTTTTTATTTTGTTTTTTAATTATGTAAAGCACCATGAAATGCCTTGCTGCTGAAATGTGCTATAAAAATAAAATTTGAATTTGATTGATAAAACTGATTCTAAGCAACTGGCTAGTAACTTTGACAGCAGTTTAAAGTTAATATTAACAGACTAATGAGATTATATGAACCACATATTTACCCTTTTTTAAAAGCGACAAGATAAACACCTGGTTCAAGGTTTGGGAGAGCATGCCTGTATTAAAAGACTCATTAAACAATTTTAGCAGGAATGGGGCCAACTGCTTCAAAACGTTTTGCAGAATTCGGAAGAGAAGCTCTCTGGGCTTGGCTTTTACCACTTTGTAAAGATTTGACTTCAGCCTCAAACTCTATTGGCATAATGGGACAGTCCAGTTACTTGACCAGATTCTGATTCAGAACAGGAGTTTTATTGCCACTAAGGAAAAAACAACATGAGAGCAATCAAATGAGCATAGCTGTTTATAAAATTTCACAAGTTTTATCAATTTCTAATGGCTCTGATGTTACTTCTGCACCAGTTTCATCTTCAAGTATTAGCTGGGATGCAGATAGTTTTTGCAGTCTTATTAGCTTGTTCATAAAATTTGTATCTTGAATTGAGTAAAAGTTCAGTGGTGTGCTGTAAAGTGACAAGATCATATTCAGCTTTCAAAAACAATTGATCTTTATACATATGTGGCTGTTTTGTAGTAGTGTATAAGGAATCTAAAAATGCAATGCACTCAGATATCCTGGGTAGTTTCTCTCTTTTGCATTTTCTCTGATAGGCCTGATAAAAATATTCTCCACCTTTAAAAAGCTGTCAATGCTTCCCCACAGCACAGAGGATGTGACCTCTGGAGTCTTATTAACCTGGAAGAAAAAAATCAGTTATGCCGCAGGACAACAATAAAATTGTTTTACCATGAGCAAATGGATAATCTCTATGTATAAAAATGGCAACATTTCTCGATTTGTTGGAAACAGATGAAAGATACATCTGTCCAACCCAGCTTCTCTTCAGCCTAGTGTGGTTTACATCCCTCAAATGGTGTAAAACTTCAGTGTTTGATTGGGTTGTTTAGACCCTTACAATTTAAACTAGCAAAACACCTGCAGGTGGGGATATTAGGAGATTAGGTCTGAATTATTCTTAAGTTTCTTGTTCACAAACTCCAAAGTGTCTGTGCCTTCAAATTTATGGGTCTGGCTGTGGGATATGGTGATGCATGGGGCAACTGTGGACTGGAAGCTGAATTAACCATTAGCACAGCAGTGGAGTTCCTTCTTCATCAGGATGAAAGCCACCCTCTGTCTGGCCACAGTTGGTGTGAAGTCTGGGAAAAAGTACAGCCTTTTCCTGTTGTGTAACAGGTGGAAGCCTCTCCAGCATGGCAGAGAATGGCATTCCTGGTTAGAAACTGTGTCGCCCTCATGATTATTGGGCATAGTGGCTCGCCCTCCCTTCGTTTAGCACATAGTGCATGGTGAGCTCTGTCAAGGCTAGGTTTCTCCTCAAGTCCCAACAAGTTCTTTCAAAATTTGTCCATAAATTCTGTAGGTCGTGGACCTTCTGAGCCCACAAGTTGAATACTTTCCCACCTAGAGCATGCTTCCAAGTCTTCACATTTCTTTCTGAAAGTGTCTATTGCTGCAGAGAGCTTTGCCATATTAGCTTGCATTCTAGATGGCTGGTCATTATGCTCATTAGTTGCGCTCTTAAGATCAGAAATTGTGTGTGTGTGTGTGTGTAGAAGACATACTGGATTTGCTGAAGCCAGATATACACTCCTCCAAGAACTCCAGAGTCAGATGTGGCTCGTTGGCTGCCAGAGTTTTGCTGATTGAGACGATGAAAAGGGTGTTGTTGGCTGGAATGCAGAGACCTGATGTCTCCAGCAGCTGGCCCTCAATCTTTAGGTTAAATGTGCACGTCAAAGCACACAGCAGGTTGTAAGCTGCAGACCTGGATGTGGGAGGGAGAACAGGTCAGAGATGTGTCCAGATAACTAAAAATGTTCTAGTTCTTCAATGAGAGCTAGTTAACTGAAACCCCCCTTTTTAAAGCAGAATATTTTAAATCTATAAATTCTACAAACATCAATATAATCCTGAGGATATGATTTCTTCAGGTTTAGGCTTTTTGTTTCCAGTGAAGGAAATCTTATTGCTGTCCAATACAATTATACTTGGGCTTGGACCATTTTTTTTCTAAACAGCTTCATCTCTTTTTATGAAAGCTGGTCAGCTATTGGGGTAAACACCACCTAGACTTATTTCTGTGCATAACCTACCTGAGGCTGGGGTCAGAACTGCCCAGGTTGAGCAGAGCGATGTTCAGGAGGGTCCCTGGGACATCTTTAGGACGGATTTTGGTATGCTGTGGGATGGAGTCAGGCTGAGATAACTCCCAGCGTGTTCGAATATGAATTATTGACTGGACAATGGCATCACACTCTTGGTGCATGAAGGTAAGAGGAGTTCCCTGGTTGGCCATGGTGAGGGTGAACTGACTTTCATCCACCAGACAAATCTCCTCAATCTCTGAGGCATAGTACACATCATTCAGAAAGACTGGTTGGCCAAGAACACGAGTCCGCTCGGCTGAGGTCACCTGAACCGCTGTGGAGCCCACCTGAACAGAACAGAAAGAGAATTTTAGAAAACTCAAATCCAGCTCCAGTTTCTATGATGACCTCAGTTCATTGTTGATCTGATTGTAATAGAGGTTCTGTTCACATTTGTTGCAAACTTCTGTCTTTAGCAATCCAAATGCGATAAGATGGTGCTAAATACAAGTCTAAATTCCCTCAGTGCACATTGAAAATGTTTTCACTCAAACCACCTTCAGAGGTGATTTAGACCACTTGTATCTGCATACATTTGGCATTCTGAACAGCACTACATCTCAATTCTCAACATAGGACTGTACTGCAGTGACCCTCACACAAGTAGCAGAGTGGACATCTTGGGATAAAAAACAAATCAAGAAGTCTGCTTATCTGTGGCTGATTACAAATGAAATTCTGAAAGTACTGCCTCTTGTTGTTTTTTGTTCACCTAAAAGTTTTAATGAACTGTTTATTATTATCAATTTCATTGATTAAAGCTGACTATATGGTGAGTTTTTCTTTACTTTAATGTTTGTTCCAAAGATTTAGAGCTGTTGGACCATGGCTGTGGTCAATGTCAGCTATAACCTGCTGTCAACCACTGAACAGCGTTATGTTGTATTATATTTACCTAATGAAACACAGAGCTGATGTTATGTCTACAGTGAAGCTGTAACACAACTAATGGCTGTCAGTGCACCAATCAGTTGTGGACGATTCCTACAGGTTAAAATCTTTAGTCATTGCTTTGACAATGAGCTTTGTGAAGTCACTACACATCTTGCTCCTTTATTTCTCCTATATTGCATTTGTTGGGTAATTAAGCCTAATAAAAGATAACTCAACAACTTAAATGCCTCTAAACCATGTTACTGTCAAAATAATAGCTTAGTTCAGATGTCTAAATGTATTGTCATTATTACAGAAATATCAGCAGACCTGTTGATATCCTGTTTATTGCTCACTGACAGCTCTCTGTGTATGTTTGTTTGTGTGTGTCACCTGAAACAGATTTGAAAAACCAAATGTGAACATGGCCAAAGTGTAAGTCATCTTTTAGTCCTGTCTTACCTTTATTGAAACCTTGGTATCCTTGTGGGCCAGCTTCAGGGCATTGTGGAACACTTTTAGGTCTTCTTCCAAAGCTAAAGTGGCTGCAGGGAGTTTTTGTTGGTCAGGTTCAATGTGCTCAGCCAGTTTAGAGGGAGAATCAATAAACTGGAGCCGTTTGCTGCCTTTCAGTCCCGTCAGCAGCCTCTCATGATACTTGGTGTACTCCCTGACCCATGTGTTGCAGTTGTACACATAAACTGCTGCCACATTCTCATAAGCAAAGCCAGGAAACACCACAAACCACTTGGACAAGAAGTCAGTCTTGAAGCGATTGCTAGGTCCAACATGAGTTAGGTCGACAACTATCTCATAGGGCTTAGCGTAGTAGGGTTTGAGGGTGAGGAGAACATGGTAGATGAGTAGGTCACCGTTAATCTGGCCTGTTTTGAACCTGGAGAAAGGAGAAAATGAGATACGATCAGATACAAATTCAAACCTGTAAAAAATGATCAAACTTTATTTTTAAAGAACACTATTTACAAAACAAATCAAATCAAAAATGTTCATAGCTTTTTATAAAATACTACTGAATGGTTAGAAAAATGTAGTTTCATAGAAATTATACAGATTTTTTTTCCTCTTTCTTTTATTGCAGCTCTCAGGTGTCTGAGCTAGCAAACACCATACCCTGAAATAAACCAAGGACAGAGGAAGACCAAGAAGTGAGCTCAGTGTCTCACTCCATCTTAACACCAAGACATCTAGAAGTCAACGTCACTTAAAGGTAATAAAAGCACTGATACTAAATTAAGACTCTGTACATTAAATTTTGTCTTGCTAAGGCCCCCTTTCACACAGGATGATGACCTCACTGTCATGTAACAAAACAAAACAAACACAGAAAATGGTCTTTACAGGGTCTTGGTGAGGTCCTCAGGGGTGTATTAAGAACACAGTGGACTCCCCATTATGTGTGATATAGACTGATAGGTATACAGTGGTTTTGAGCATGCACAAAACGTCCGTAGAAAGGTTGTGGTGGTTTATTATCATAATGGCAGCATATCAGGGTCCTGGTTGGAGCGTAGAGGCACCATATTCATGAAATGGGGAAGATGCACACACAATCATGGCTTAGTCATGTAGAATTTGAAACAGGACTGACCATGCTGGCCTCGTGCCTAGGCTACAATCATAATTGTGACAAGGTCCTGAAAACCACCTAATGCTTGTGGCTGTAGCACTGGGGTGATGTTCTAGCTCCATTCTGATGCAGTCTAAGAAAGTTGTGTCAGGGTGGGCACCTAGAGCTTGGTGAGGGTACAGGAGAGCATCTCTGGGATGTGAAAAATATCAGGGAAAAATCAATTTAAAGAGTACTGAGCATCATGATTGCCATTGCACTGGTTTTCCAAATTGGCCACCATAAAGCCAAGTTTTAACAGGTTGTAAAGAGTGTGGTGCAGTCATCCAGTGTGAAGGGGGCCTTCACAAATTATGCAGAAAAGTCAAAAACTTTTTCTCTAAAACTGTCTTTTAATTTCAGAACATGATGGAAACCGCTGAAACCTTTTGGCTGTTTCTCCTGTTGAACCAGCTGCTCCTAATGGATTTGACTGATGCAGGCCAGTTTCCTTTAACCACACACACATCCCAAACAGGAGACCACACTAACAGATATGTGGTAACATCAGAGACCTACTTCACGACTGGAAACTACCAGGACTCTGTTACCAGCACCAGTGCCCTTCGTGGTGACTGCCTGATAGATACAGAGATGGGTCTGATTGCCGTTGGTTCAGCAGGAGGACTCATTTTCTGTTTGATGGTTGCCACCTTCATATTAGCATGTCAGGTCTGCCTCCTTCAGCGCCGGGTCCATGCCCCTCAGACCTCACTGTCCAACATGGACTTGGTGAGTGATGCACAGTATTGGGGCACAGACCAAACAGAAACTGGAGGACTAGTTGGACCATGTGACACTGATGTTATGCTTGAGGAGGTGAGAGTAGACAGCAAGACAAAAGAAGAAAAGAAGGCTGAGCTACCAGAGGAAGCTGGAGGAGGACGACAGGAAGGGTTGACAGCCAAGCATTCTGAACCTGAAGAAAAGGCAACTCAGATCCAAAGCTCCAGTTCCAGGGATTCCTGTCTGGAGGTTCCCAGGGACTTAGAGGATATGCCCCTTGTTGTCTAAGGAAGTAGTCCCACCCATCAATCGAGGCACAGATACAACAGAATTATTTAACCTGCTGTAATAAGGTCAAGTACTAAATAATTTATAATTTAACTTACCTTCCTAACACCAGTAAACTGTATACTTCAACCAAACAGAACAAAACCCCCATTATTTATTAGTATGTTTACTTAATATAAGCAATTTTAAACCTATTTTGCTTAAAAGGTATAAGTGAATCTAGAATTAGTCATTTTCAACATAATATTTTATGAAATACATACTACATGGACAAAAGTATTTTGACATACCTGACCATCACAGCAACAGAAACTGTATGGAATTGGTCTTCCTTTTGCAGCTCTAACAGCTTCCACTCTTCTTGGAAGGTTTCCCACATGAATCTGGAGTGCTTCTAAAGGAATTTGTGTCTGTTCACTCTGTAGAGCATTTATGAGGTCAGGCACTGATGTTGGATCAGAAAATCTTGCTCAAAATCTCCAGTCCAGCTCATCCCAAAGGTGCTTGATGAGGCTGAGGTCAGGGCTCTGTACGAGCCAGTCAAGTTCCTCCTTACAGAACTCATCAAACCATCCTTGCTTTATGCACTGGGGAACTGGAATGTTGGAATAGTAAAGGGCCTTCCCTAAACTGCTGCCACAAATTTGGAAGCATAATGTTGCCTGAATGTATTGGCATGCTAAAGCATTCAAATGCCCATCAGGAGATCATGGGCCTAGCCCAAATCTTGACAGAAACACCTGAATTTAACAACTAACAGCTGGGTCCAAATACCTTTGTCCATATATCTCAAGTGCTTCAAAATATGCAGAGTATTAAAAGATTAAAGCAGCACAGATTTAATTTTGCTACATGGAAAACCTCTTGCCCTGAAAGTGCAACCTGCAGAATTTAAATGTAAGACTTCAACACAAAGGTGAGTGAAAACAGGCCACCTATTTGTTGAACTCATGAACATTTTTTTACAACACTGAAAACTAAAACGTACAGTGAGCCTTTTACCTTATCAGATTTCTTCAAAGAGTTTCTTACACTTTCCCCATTGACATTCATATACTGATGATAATACTGTGAGGAATGTGGCACTCAATTATTTGGCAAGAAAATGTTGGTGTGCTGGGGAACAACTGACTGAAAACAACCACTCTACCAATGAGACAGGTCATCTTCCATTGGTCAGAATATTCAAACAAAACAAAGGCACAGCAGCAACAAGATCAACACATACATACTTTATCAAACCTCTTTAAATCTGACCTCTGATGTGACCCTACTGATGAAGTGCTGCTTTTGACTGAACCAGAACCTGCTTCAAAATTAAACTTGTGGATCAGCTCAGAAAGGTTCTGCTCACTTTTAATAATGAAATCCCCTTATAAGAACCTCAACAAACAGAAATATTGTTACATTGGAGTGGTACCAAACAAATGACTCATATGGAAACAAAAGGGTATGTATGTACATGTACAGTATGTGTGTGTATAAATACACCATATGATTAGTCTTCATGTTATTACTGAATGAGAAATATTGTTTTTATTACTATGGCTACATTCTTATCCCTACTGTATCTATATGCCTTCTACTGTAAATAATATTAACCTAATCTTTTCCTCAGTGTCATTCTCCATATATTGTTTTTTAAAAGTATGGCCATCTTCTCTAATGCTGTTACACTTTTACGTCTATCCAATGTCCCTTGTTGTTGTTTTTAATGCTTAATTACTTTGTTAATCTTGCAAATAAAAATAAGTTGTTTAATAAAAAGAGAATAAGACAAACTACAGCTGGGTCTGTTGGCTGAGGAAGAGAATATCTCCATCCAAAGATAACGACCAATCTGTCAAACTAAGAATTTGCTGTTTGGTTGTTTTCTTATCTACATGCTTTACCTAGTTTTATTTGACAAACGGTAATATGCCTGCAAATGATGAAGGACACTTTTTTATTCTTCAAAAAGTAAAGATAACAGTTGTCAGCTTATCTTTCATCAGCTGTGGTTGAAGGGTGTTAAAGGAACTGGTGTAAACAATGAACATGAGTCTTCCTGCACCAGATGAGAAAATATTTTCCCGGTAAACAAACAGCAGAGGATCCTGGGTGTGGTGAACCTGGACCTTAGATCTGTGCCAGTTTCTGGTTTCAAGGGTACACCATGGTTTTAAAGTGTTGCAACATCAAAACCACTAACCTTTTTAGATTTTGCAATTTTAACAATTTAAAGTTTGTTAAAGTGAGATACCAGAGACATTCCTTTAAATATATGAAATGCGGAGCAGTGCTCCTCCCCACCTGTTGCTTAGAGCCAGTTGTTTTTTGGCCACAACCCTCAATCTTTTTGATGATTAAACTTGCTGATTTAATCAAGTGGGGATCGAACAATGAGCCATTTTCAAGTCGACATTGATTTTAGCCCACATGTCAAAAGGTTTGGACAGCACTTGTTTTGAATTCTGGTCATGTCTTGCCTACAAGAAGAGCTACACTCATCACTCTTTAAAGTAACACTTCACTAAGCCACCTCCTTCAAACCTCTCACCACAGGAAAGGAAAGCTGTAACATCGCTTAGCCAGGCCCAAAACATCACCATGTTACCAGATGACAAAGAGAGATGCACAGTAGTCCTCAACACTTCTGAGTACCAGGAAAAATAACATTACAGAGCGACAGTACCACCTATGAGACCCTGAAGAGGGACCCAACCAGCACCTACAAAAAGAAGGCCACAGACAACCTGCAAAAACTTGAAAAGGACAAAACAATCAATAGATAATTGTACTACAAATTATACCTGAGGGAAGCCACTTCCTGTCTTTGTGTATTTTGACTTCCTAAAATACACAAAGAAGAAATACCACTCAGATGCCAACTGCTACACTGCACGCCATGCACGAAGCCCTGTGCAACGCTACAAAGCACAACTATACCTGAGCCTTAATGCTGCAAGCAGTGCAGCTTTGTAGTTTACTAAAGTCATACTAAAATATAACAACTTCTTAAATACATAAGGCACTCCAGATTATAAGGCGCACTGTTGTTTTTTGAGAAAATTGAAGACTTTTAAGTGCGTCTTATACAGGTGCTGGTCATAAAATTAGAATATCATGAAAAAGTAGATTGATTTCAGTAATTCCATTTAAAAAGTGAAACTTGTATATTATATTCATACATTACATACAAACTCATATATTTCAAATGTTTATTTCGTTT
>NC_051431.1:28046933-28105953 GCF_001649575.2 Kryptolebias marmoratus | reverse complement strand
ATCATCAAAATTAAACGAAATAAACATTTGAAATATATGAGTTTGTATGTAATGTATGAATATAATATACAAGTTTCACTTTTTAAATGGAATTACTGAAATCAATCTACTTTTTCATGATATTCTAATTTTATGACCAGCACCTGTAGTCTGGAAAATATGGTATGTGGAAATACTGAAGCAACATCTCAAGACATCAGCTAGGAAGTTCAAGCCTGGGTGCAAATGGGTCTTCAAATGGATAATGACCCAAAGCATACTGCCAAACTGGTTAAAAAGTGGCTTAAGGATAACAAAGTCAATGTTTTGGAGTGCCCATCACAAAGCCCTGATCTCAATCCTATCGAAAACTTATGGGCAAAGCTGAAAAGGCATGTGCAAGCAAGATGGCATACAAACATGGCTCAGTTACACCAGTTTTGTCAGGAGGAATGGGCTAAAAGTCCTGCCAACTATTGCGAGAAGCTTGTGGAAGGAAATCAAAAACGTTTGTATTGTGGATTGTATTATGGGGTGTATTTAAACTTTTGACTTTGAAGAAAGAAAGTAAAATTGCCCTAAAAACATTCTCTCTCTCGTTAATCTGGAATTTAGCAAATAGAAATAATTTTGAAAATCCTAATTGACCTAAAACGGGAAAAGTTCATTCTTATTTCACATGTGGAAAAAATGCATGTGTCTTTTTATATAGTGTATGTAAACTTCTGGTTTCAACTGTATGCATCTCATCTGACACTGTAGCTGCAGGTGGAGTCTGTCCATGTTTGGCCGGTGAATGCAGTAACCACCGCTGACACGAAACATGCACCTTCTCCCACCAGCAGAGCAAAGACAACACCGTGGCCACTTTTTTCACTGACAACACTGATTGTTGGTGACTTCACAATTATGCATGTTTGATTCTTCATTGCCATCACACACTCTTTCCTGGCATAACAGTCACTGAGCTCTTAATTAACCCCCAGTTTGCCACAAACTGTCCCTCCCACCGTCATCAGAGTGGTTGTTCTTGTAGGAACTAACGACACTGGTGTTCAGCAGTCTGAGTTGACCAAAGCTTCTTTTAACCATCTTAAAACATTGTGGAAAGACGTTTTTATCTTTGCCCCATCCTGACCACTTGATTGTTTTAGCAGACCTCTCAGTCTCAGTTTATAGCTATAATTTGCATGTAGACAGCACTGCATGGGTTTTGTTGACAATTTGAACCTCTTTCAGAACCATGTTCCTTTTTTTTAGCAGAACTGGTGTGCTGAACAAATTTGTCAATCTACTCTTGGTTGCTAACTTGCGGCACAATGTGCTGCACGAGGAGCTCATCCTTTCCTATGATGTTAATGTCCTTCATGCATCTTTCTGACTTGCCCCCCCCTCTATGATTCCATCTTCATGTACCAATTAATCTGACCTTTCTTCATGTTGCCCACTTGATGTAGCTTTCAATTTTCCTGCTATGGTGTCTCTTAGAGACCCCACTGAACATCCTGGTAAATTTGATTTCTGTTTTAATGAAGAGAGCTTTTCTTACTCAGTACCCCATGACCCCAGTCTCATCCACCATTAGCCAGTCCCTCCAGGATTTCGCGGGCATTTTTTGTGATTGTTGCGGGCTAAAATGCTTGATTTCGTGGGGCATTTTCCTAAAAGTTGCAATGAAAAGTTGTTTTTTTTTTATTTTTTTTTACTAAAATCAATAAACAACCATAAATTTTAATATATAAACCAAAAATACTTACTAGTTTTGTAAGATAATTACCAACAATTCTCAAAAGGTGCTTTATTTGAGAACTTCGATAGCTTATAAACTGACATTCATGACCATTTCTGGATTGTCCCTCGTCTGCAGCTCTCCTCACGTTTTGCAGACACAAAGTGTTTGTCGATGCGTTTATGTTCGATGATTACACTGCAGGACGTGCAAAACAGCTTCCCCCCACTCTCGTGCAGCTGGGTAGGAAACTGGTTTGCGTGGTCCTTTGCTGAAATCTTTGTGGGCAAATGTGCATTAGCGCACATTTTGGCTTCGGTCACTGCTACTGCATGCTCCCGGCATTCTGATGTTAACAGGATGTGACGTAGTGTGTCTTCTTCATGAGTTATTTGGGGTAATTTTGTATTCCACACTACACAAACCCACAAAGAACAGACCAGAGCAGTGAAGATGTGTTCTCTGGAGTGATGAATCACATGCTTCTCTGTCTTAATCCTATGGATAAGAATGGGGTGTCACTTAGGTTCATATGAATGTGAGGGGAGTTGAGCAAATACTTCTGACACTATATTGTACATACAAAAAAATGGGCCTTATCTTTACATTGGTGGATTCTGTAACTTTCTCTGAACAAAATCGTTCAGCCTGTGTCTCAACAGGTCAATTTCTTCAAAACCTACACAAAGAATCATGCCTAAAACAGATTAAGCACTGCCTGTTAGCTTTAAAAGTTCCCAGCAGTCATATTGGAGGAAAGGGAGATGAAAGCAGAATTTGAGGATAAACACAACTTGAGGGAGAGATGCACAGAAAACGAGCCATCTAGTAGTGCAGCCACAGAGGGCAGGCAGAGTTGATATCAGTGGAGGGATCATGCCCATTTTTCATGTAAAAATTATGCATTTTAGAGAAGCGGTTCTCCTGTGAAAGTCTTTGTCCTCTATTACATTTGAAAGTTTAGACTTTAAGTCAGACTTGAACGGACTGAAGTATGTTTGGGCACTGCAATTTTCTTTGAATCTCAACTGAAACACTTAAAAGGCATTTGTAGCTTTTGTAAATCATGTTTCCTTATCCAAGAAAAAACTTTTTTTTCCATTTTCTGAAAACTTGTTTTTTAAAAATTATTTATTTATTAACATTTTTAATTTTTTTTTTAACGTGTCCTGTCCGGCTGTGTGGCACTCAGAATTGTCATCTGAATGTCAGGGTAAGGCCTAACAGATTTGCTTTCACAAGTGGAACATCATGGCTTTCACCATGATGTTCCACTTGATAAATGAAACTATTAGAAATTGCTTTGGGTTTATTTCAGTTGTAATGGACACAAAGATGAGAAAGAAGAAAGAGAACGGGGAAAAGAGATGGAGGAAAAGTTTTGAAGAGAAAAACCATAGAGATAAAACAAGTCAATTTTTAGGATGCAAGGTTTCTGACTCGGTAAACCGTTGAACGGTCGTGTTTTGGTGTGAAACCAGAACTACTATGTTTAGCACTTCAGTTATCAGTTTCACATGTTGCGTTTCATTTCCTGTCAGTGACTAAAGAATCTGTCAACATTTCAATAGGGTGGGGCTGTTAGTTCCTACTTTTTTTCAGTACTTGTTTTTTCAGGCAACATCTTTCTGCTTTCTACCTTATGAAACACAGAGGAACAAAACAGCTGATTGTTTACAGACGTTGTTTGATTCCAGAGACCGGTAAGTGCATCTTTAAATGTTAATATGCTGAACTGATGCCTATGTATAAACTTTCTTTTAAAAAAAAGCTGAGAAGTTTTCTAAAATTAAAATACATTTTTAAATCTGTAGTTTAATAGACACAAATATTACTGTCTTCAATAATTTTATGGTATTTATAGAAGTATAGTTGATGTCTTGTAATGGTCAAATGCTGATTGATCTAATGTCAGATCAAGTTAATATAAGTAAAACAAAAAAAAAAAACAAAAGACGTAATTTGATTAAAAAATTGACAAAATGTAAAAAAACTGCAACAGTAGAAAACACAGACAAAGCAGATCTTAGTCCATCAGAACTTTTTTTTTCGGGTAATGATATCGCCTGCTTGTTATACAGCAAGGCGACTCCAAGGTTGGCTGAGTTGAGGTTTGATTTTCCATCCCAAAGACGTGACAAGACCATTATCCCAACCAGCTGATCTGATAAAGAGATATGCAATTAGGGAACACACTGAGGGAAGCAGAAATTTTATGTCATGATGTTCAGGAACCTTTGGATTCTGTTTAGAGCAGAACTGTGTGGGTCGTTGATCTGTGTCGTTGCTCTCATGGAGGCACTTATCCCACCATGATAGCCTTGCTCTACTTGTCGTCTATCAGGAGCTTCATCATAAATTTAAATTCCCCTCTGGGGATTAATGAAGTATTTCGGATTATGATTTATATTGTAATGGCAGTGAGATTAAAAATGTGGTTTTAACAGAAGTCAATGAGACATTTTTAGCCACAAAAGTGTCTAGTGGGAGGATCCAGCATTACATACAAAAATACTAATACAATCAAATCCATTTTGTTGCTGATCTCTGACATATCAAAGGCTCTAATTAAGACCAAAACCCCATTAATTAAATATTACATTACATTATAATTAAACAAAAATGCCCAAGGAGTTCACAAATAGTTATCTCCAACATGGTGACTCCAGCCTGCCAATGCAGAGTCACATCTGTGTGCAGGTACAACCCCAATTCCAATGAAGTTGGGACGTTGTGTAATAAGATGATTGCAAATCCTTTCCAACCTACATTCAATTGAATACACTACAAAGACAAGATATTTAATGTTCAAATGGATAAACTTTGTTTTGTTTTGTTTTTTATTTAAAATTCTTTTTTCAAATCTTCATTCATTTTGATGCCTGCAACACAAACAAAAAACTGGGAAAGTTGAGGAATGTTCAAAAAACACCTGTTTGGAGCATTCCATGGGTGAACAGGTTTATTGGAAACAGGTGAGTGTCATTATTGGGTATAGAAGGAGCATCTCTGAAAGGCTCAGTTGTTCACAAACAAGGATGGGGTGAGGTTCACCACGTTGTGAACAACTGTGTGAACAAATAGTCCATCAGTTTAAGAACAATGCTTCTCCACATACAATTACAAGGAGTTTAGGGATTTTGTCATCTACAGCCCATAATATCATCAAAAGATTCAGAGACCTTGAATGTCTGTGATCTTCAATCCCTCAGGCAGCACTGCATTGAAACCCGACATCATTCTTTAACAAATATTATCATCATCATCATCACCTTTATTTATATAGCGCTTTAACACCAGTCACAGCTGAAGCAAAGTGCTGAACAACAGTAATAAATAATTAGTGAGGTCATCATCAATTAGACAAGGCTAAACACAATAATGAATGAAAAACTCAATTCCAAACACAATAAAACAACACAGTTAAACAGATAAAATCAATACCAATAAAATTGAAGTAAAATCAAGTCTCAGTTGGGTTGAAGGCCAATGAGTAAAAATAAGTTTTCAGACGGGTTTTAAAAATGGACAGTGAAAGGGCCACATGGGTTCAGGTACACCTCAGAAAACCATCGTCAGTGAACACAGTTCATCGCTACATTTACAAGTGCAAGTTAAAACTCCACCATGCAAAGCGAAAGCCATATAACAACAACACCCAGAAACATCACCGGCTTCTCTGGGCCCACACTCATCTGAGATGGACTGATGTAAATTGGAAAAGTGTCCTGTGGTCTGACAAGTCCACATTTCAAATTGTTTTCAGAAATTATGGACATTGTGTCCTCCAGGACACAAAGGAAAAGGCCTGTCTGGATTGTTTTTAGCGCAAATTTCAAAGGCCAGCATCTCTGATGGAATGAGGGTGTGTTAGTATTCATGGCATGGGTAACTTGAACATCTGTGAAGGCACCATTAATGCTGAAAGGTACATCCAGGTTTTGGAGCAACATAAGCTGCCATCCAAGCAATGTCTTTATCAGGGACGTCCCTGCTTAATTCAGCAAGACAATGTCAACCCACATTCTGCACGTGTTACAACAGCATGGCTTTGTAGTAAACAAGTGCAGGTATTAGACTGGCCTGTGTGCAGTCCAGACCTGTCTCCCATTGAAAATGTGTGACGCAAAATGAAGCACAAAATACAACAATGGAGACCTGGACTGTTGAGCAACTGAAGTTTTACATTAAGCAAGAATGGGAAAGAATTCCACCTACAAAGCTTCAGCAATTAGTGTTCTCAGTTCCCAAACGCTTATTGAGTGTTGGTAAAAGGAAAGGTGATGCAACAGAGTGGTAAACATACTCCTGTCCCAGCTTTTTTGGAACGTCTTGCAGGCATCGAAATCAAACTGAGCAATTATTTGCATAAAAAATAATAAAGTTTATCCGTTTGAACATTAAATATCTTGTCTTTGTAATGTATTCAATTGAATGTAGGTTGAAAAGGATTTGCAAATCATCGTATCCTCTTTCTATTTTACACAACATCCCAACTTCATTGAAATTGGGGTTGTACAAAGCCAAGGCTTTTCTCTGACAGCCTATGTTTTGGACTTGGTGGACTTGGTTTTTCAAACACAACTTCAGCATTTGACTTGGCATTCATTAAACAAATATAGCCAGTGTCATCTTTTATTTGTATAACTTGTGTTAAAATCCAGTAAGGTTCGAGATGACTTTTTAATCATGAAACATAAGACCACAAAATAAAAAGAGGAAGTGCTTAAGGAAGTTTTAATCATGGCTTCAGATCAGCTACACACAAGCTGTTTAATGCATTTTCAGGAAATGAGTTTGCAGCACAAAGTTACATTTCTCAACATTTTCCTGTTCACTTTTTTACTTTCATCATCAGATGGCATTGCTTCAGCATGTATTCTGCAAATCTGCTAAATTACACTCTTATGTTCCAGCTACACACACAGGGAACCACGTTCGAGAAAAAGTGAAGACAACAATGATCAGCCTCATATTCATGTGGCTGCTGCCATTGACAGCAAGCAACGGAGTAACACCTGCTCTGCTCACCAACTTTACCGATGTGACAGAAGATCAGTTTAGTCACAAACAGCTGACAACAAAGACGTCAACCTTAGAGCAAATCTCAGAGAGTCTGGATGTCAAAACATCTACCACTGAAGTTGTGAGCTCTACGCAGGGAAGCAGCAGCTCCAACCCTTCAACGCAAACAACTCAAACACCTCCTGCAACAATCACCGAAAACAACCAGGCAGCAGCAACTTCAGTTAGTTACAGTCAAAACAATTTCACCAGCTCAACTGGAAAAACAAATAATCAGAAACCTGTAACAATGATTCTGACCAGTCAGACCAGCAACAAATTCAGTCCTTCAACTGAACCTTCAGCGCAAAGCCACTTCACTCAAAGTGAAGGTCCTGGGAAGCCATCAGCATCTGAAATGACCTCCCTGTCTACACCTACGTCCCAGTCAATAACCTTCATTTCTACTGCCACATCTATCAAACGCGACACGTCTTCAAGTTCACATCCAGTTACACTCACCTCAGGTTCCTATAAAACCACAGCTGGAACAACATCCACCTATG
This sequence comes from Kryptolebias marmoratus, assembly GCF_001649575.2. Classification (NCBI taxonomy): domain Eukaryota; kingdom Metazoa; phylum Chordata; class Actinopteri; order Cyprinodontiformes; family Rivulidae; genus Kryptolebias; species Kryptolebias marmoratus. Next base: position 28,098,675 of record NC_051431.1, on the reverse strand, counting down.
TCGAGGAGACCAACATGAAAATAAATTCCAAAAAGACGAGGACGCAAACAAACCACAGCAAGGTAGTGGCAGGGGTGATAGGTGGAGCCTTGTGTTTGATGATGGTAGGGTTCCTGGTTATCTACATAAAGAAACACAGACTTCAGAAACGGCAAATAACTACAGACTGGGCCGGCCCGTCTCCATTCTTAGAGAGTGACACTGATAATGGCAAGGTTCCGCTAAGGTCATCCAATCGAATCTCCTTATCCAGTTTTCTGCCTCAGAGACTGTCCAAAAGACTCTCTTTACTTCCAGAAAGAGACGAGGAGTTACAGGACATGACTCCAGGTGCTACATTTGGAGGGAAACTTCAAGAAATCACATCTGGTCAAGGTGTGGATGGAAAAGATGCTCAGAAACATACTGGGTCTGCTGTAGTGGTTTCAGAAATAAAAAGCAAAGAAGAAGGTACAGAGACATGTGCAAACTGTGTCTCAGAGAGCGCTTCAGAAAACACCATCAATCGGACACCTAATCATTCGGAGGCTGCCAAAATTGAACAAGATCAGTCTGATAATCAATCTGATCTCTTGGAAAAATCTGCAACAGAAGATAAAGATGACCTTGGGTCACCAAAAACAGCTGTACCAACAGATCAACCAAAAACACCAGCTGTACCAACAGATCCATAATAAATAACTGCTATATTGACAGATCCACTGTAAACAAAGGATGTAACAACAGCTGTGTGGACATATCTATATCCACCACAAACTACAGCTATGTTGACTGTATCTATACCTTAAACAACAGCTGTACTGAAACAAATGATGTACCAACACATCCACCAAGGGATTGCTGACCCTCAAACAAATAATCATTCTTAAGGTACACTTTCTTTTGAAAACCCATCAATAGACTCACTTATTCTGCCAAGTTTCCTCTCAGCACTATCAACCATCTTCGTAAGTCACTTACAGTCACTGTTTTCTATGGACTTTTTACTTCTTGTATTGATTATTGTAACTCTTTTCTCTCTGGTCTGCCACACAAATTAATCCATAAACTTCAGTTGGACCAGATTTCTGCAGCTCACATTTTTACCAGAACTCTGAAAACTGCCAGCCAGCTTCAATGGCTTCCTGTCCAAGATCACTTTTAAGGCTCTCTATAATCTTGTTCCTCCATATCTCTCTATACTCCATCTTTTACCAAAATTTGACATGTATAATACATTTTTCTATGTCTTATCTGTTTATATGTCTGTTTAAATTGTAGCATTTGCCAATTTTAACTGTAATTTTTGCCTGGAGGTTATTTTCTTGTTTTCTGTAAAGTATCTCCTCGAGTGTTTTGAAAGGTGCAAATAAATACAATGTATTGTTATTATTAGTTATTTGGAACACGTTCTGATTTAGTTGTAACCTTCAGTCTCCTTAGAAAGGAGCCTATCAGCAGCCACATCTTGACTTGGTAAAATTAGCCCACTCTTTCTTCCTAAGGTCCAAACATGTCAGATTGTGAGGTTATCTCTTCTGCACAGCTCTTGTCAGGTCACCACATATATTTTCTATCAGATTTAGGTACAGACTTTGGTTAGGGCAATCAAAAACCTATTCCCTTCTGGCGAAGCCATTCTTTTGTTAATTTCGATGTGTGTTTGGAGTCATTTTGACAAATAAAATTCCTCTTTATCTTCAGCTTTTTATCAGACACCTAAAGGTTTTAGACTAAAATAAAAAGGAATCTGGAACCATTCATCATTACATCTATTTGGAATAAAACCCAAGTTGTAAGTAAAGAAAAGCAACTCCATAGCATGATGGTGCCACCACCATGTTTCACTGTGGGTGTGGTGTTCTTTTCTTGTTCCACAGTCTTCTTCCTGAACCAAAGAGACCTTTAGGGATTGAAGCCAAAGTGTTAAACTGCAGGTTCATCAGACCAGAACACATTTATCAAAGGCTTTTTTTTAATAACACTGTTTATCTGAGCCTGGATGTTTTCTTTGTAAGAAAAGGACTTCCTAACAGGAGATGTTGTCACATGTAGAACACAACCAGGACTCCTGTAGTTCCTTCAGTGTTGCTGTAGGCCTCTCTGCAGCTTCCCTGACCACTTTCTGTTTCATCTCTTCATCGGATTTGGAGGGACGTCCAGTTCTGTCATGTCTCTGAGTTCCATATCATCTTCACTGTGTCCCATGGAATATCTAATGATGAGAAAAAAAATTCCTTCTCCTGGCTGACTCCTTTTAGTAATCAAACCCTTTTGATGCTTTGTGAGCTCTCTGTGAACCTCAGATTTATGGAAGTGAGTACTGAAGTTTGTTTCCCTATAAAAACAAAGAGTAGGAGCGGAGCAGGACACTCATGTCACAAGACAGGACAGGATACAGGGTCCACAGGAACAAGACATGACGATAATTTAACAATATGTTAAAGAAAACAAAATCTGCCATAAACTCAACTGACTGGTATTTATTGTCTGATTTTTCACAAGTCTTTTTAGATTTTAGAATGAAGCTTCAGCTACATATGGCCTTCTAATGTCTCATTAAAGCTGTGTTTAAACATATCCTTATACAAGGGGCCAAGACAAAAAACCAGATGAAGGGACAGGTTTAACATTTTCTTGAAAAATTAACTAAATTGACCATGTTTGTCAGATTTCTTATGTCAAGCCTAAATTAAGCACTATTTACTGATTTCTAAAGAAAACATTTTACCACAGGTCATAAAAAATCCTCAATGGAAATTCAAACAGCTACAAACATTTCAACCCAAAAGAAAAGCAGAAAACGTGGATAAAATTTCAGACACTCTGTAGCTGTGATGAGTTATTGAAACTCTGTTTTAATATAATTTTCATCACAGAGAAGCGTTGCTTTCACCAATTAACGCAGAGATGATTAAACAGCTGCGTAGAGAGTGGGGGGAGGGACTCTGTAAACGGTATCAGATTCACCTCCAACTCAAAGTTTGATAGACTCTTTTCCTCTCTATTCAAGCTGGTTAACAACAAATTCAAACTTTATTTTCACAGCTTCCTGTGTGCACTTAGCATTAAGTCTGTTCTGCTTTAAATACATGTGCAACAGAGACTCTTCCTCTCAGAACATAACTGCAGAAGCTGCTTACAATAAAACTTGAGTGAAGCGCCTCGTGAGCTGTAATTAAGTGAAAAAGTGCTTCAATGAAGTATTACGTTCAGGGTGTGCACGCTTATGCAACCTTCTTACTGCATGTTTTAAATGGTAAGTTTTTCCTCATGACAGATTTTTTTCAGCAGAGTTGTATTTCACAGTAAAGGAGGAAGAGTTTTGAAATGATTCATCATGGTTTTATGTTTCTACATCATAAAAACTTGTTTTAACAGGGGGGCGGGGACTTTTTTATAACCGTGTACACTCTGAGATGCAACGACTGGTGCTGATACATTTGAAAAAGAAAAACCATCCTGCTTTGTAATCAATGTGATATTTGAAGAGGTCCAGCTGTAAGAACAGAGACAGGACTCAGGTTCCATCTGAAATGTTTATATTTAGCAGATTTAGTCACCCTGGTGATGGTGTTTCCGGTATTAAAGCTTTCTTTAGAACTGCACACACAGACCGAGTCCTGACAGAGGATGTTCAAAACAGACCAACAGATGAAGAGCTGCAGGATGTAACTGATTCCGAAAGCTCTGTGGTGTTTCACCACCAACCCCAACATCCCCACTATCAGGTGTGAAATCAATTTCCGCTTAACCAGAGTAAGACGGTTCCACCTTCTTAACCAAACAAAATGAAAACAAACAACAAAAGCCTTTTCTACATCTAGCACTTTCTTTAACTTTGGTAAAATACAAATATTTCCTACTACTAAGTAAAAGTAACTGTTACTTTTATAGCACTTATTTTATAGCACTTATTACTAAAAGATAGTGGGAAACAGTTACTACTAAAGCCTTCTAATACATTCTTTATACGTATATAAATACACAGAGGTGGAAAGAGTTCCTCTGACTGTTTACCATGAATCTGTGTTTAAAGTACAACTATGTAAAAATCAAAACAAAAACTCCTGAAAATTATTGTTTATTGTGTTATTCAACTGTTCATGAATGTATATTTTGTTTCAACACTTTGGAGTTCATATGATCAATTTATTTAGACAGCTTATGAATTTGTAAGTTGCTACTAGTTATACACTTGGATCTGGAAAAACAAATGACTTGAACACTGAAAACAATAAAAATGTCTTCCAATAAGCCTGACTATAAGTGACTAATTCTTTTACTATTTTCTTAATAGATCTCATTTATCAGTCACAAAAAACACTTAAATCAAAATCATTTTTAATTATAAGACTTATTAATTTATTATATCTTCCTTATTTATCACTTTTTTTGCTGGTTTCTAATGAAAATAGTTTATCAAAGATAAAAACTGCTAAAATAAACCTTATAAGAAAATTCAAAGAGCTGCAAAAATTTCACCTGAAAATGACAAAAGAAAAACATCTGTCAATTCACCTTCACCTCAAAGTTTGATAAACTGTTTTTTCGTTCCACCTCCAACTCAAATTAATTAACAAGAGGTTCAAACTTTCTTTTTCTCAGCTTTAAAGTCAACAAATCACCAAGTGAACTCAGCATTAAAGGCCCTTCCATACTCCATGAGAAGTCACAAAGTCTGCTCTCATTCACGTGATGCGTGATGAAAATTTTATCAATTTTGTTTGCAAAGCAGCATCGTCCATCCCCTCTTGATATAAGGCTGGGGCTGAACTTTTTTGCACAGGGGTTTGCATCGAGTATTGTATGATTGGTCAGAAGTTGTTGTGGGCGTGTTTATGTGGAAAAGCCGGTGAGCTTTAATGGAGTCATTTTTTTTCTTCTACTGCTCTGCTGAGATTTTTTTTTAGATTATTTCTGTAGGCAAAGTCATGAGACAGTGTTTTTGCTTCGTTAAACAATTTTGAAGTCAATGAAAAACTGGGAATTCTAGTCTCATGTGATCTTGTTACAACCCCCTCTCTCAGGTGTGTTGGAGCAGGACAGTGGTCCTCGAGGACCAGGATTACCACCGCTGTAGACTGTCAGAGCAAAAAAAATGTTAAATGAAAAATTTGGATTCCATGAACGAATACATAACGCCTGATGCCTTTAATGCCAGATCAGTTAGAGCTCTGAGTACGTGTTGCCATTCAGCTTCAACTACAACACCAAATTTTAGCTCAATATCTGTAAAATTAAGACAATCAAACACGCATTTCATAGCAGCAGGTGATAAAAAGCCTGCAGGATGCAGAAACAAAGAGCTGCTGGTGTTCCCATTGTGCACACATGTTTAGATGTTGCTTGCCTCATCAGAAGTAGAGTGGCTGGGCTCTCTGCTGCAGTTCTCTCTCTCCCTGCCTCTCTCCTTGCCTCTCTCCTCCTCCTCCTCCTCCTCATCCTCTCTCACCTAAAGCTGGAGCTGCATTGGGACGCTGCAGAGCAGAATGCAGCGCTAACCAGCAGCATGTCCGGAGCTCCAGCACACCAGCCCTGACAACCACAACAAATCAGCTGAAGAGCATTAAAAAAGCTCTAAGGAAGAGAAGACTAGAAGAGGAGAGGAAGATGAAGACAAAGAGGATGAGGTGAGTGATCTGAACTGGAGCCATCAGCACGTGCATATGCCATAAACAGCTGAACCTGTCTTGTAGCAAATATTTGAATAAAGTAGTTTTAAACACAGACTGGCCCAGGTCTGTCCATGTGGATCAGGGGTTCCGATGAATCCAGCAGATCAGCTCTAGGACTTGTCTGCACTCACTGACCCACACAGATCCAGTACCACTGCAGCACTCTCAGCTCCAGAACCACTGGCAAAGTTTCAACACTTCACAGGGACGTTCAGAACCAAGAGGTCCATGAGCAACCCTGGGAGAAAGTGATCTTTGACACATTTCATCACTTTTCTACACCCACTTTTACCTGTTCAGGGGGACAACATGCTGCAACTGAACTCTAGCATTTCTGGATGGAATGTATATCACCCACTACCTTTAAAGACTTTTAGACTAAGATCACCTTGAACTGTTTTGGTCAAATGCTGTAAATGATGTTGTGCATGATCTCATGCAATATTGGGAGATCTCTCAAAATCTAATCTGTGCTCAGAGTATGTGTTGTGCATGAGTTTCAGCTACTACCACACCAAACTTTAGCAGAATATTGAACACACACACACACACACAGACGGGCAAAAACATCATCACCGTTTTGCCTTTGGTGGCAGGTGAGAATCAGTTCAGAACCAGGGAGATGCTCTCACAACTCCACCAATCACCCTGACAAACACATCCTCTGACAGTGGAAGAAAACTGGAGTGTCCGACACACAGAGAACACTTGAACGCCTCACAAACAGCAGAGCAGCAGTTTCCAGCACATCGCACACCTCCTGAGGTTTGCCACCAACCAAAACTTGCTTCCTGTCGTTACTAATATGTGTGGGAGTGTGACACATACAAGTTTTATTTCAAACTGAAAGATTTTCTCTGCTAAACAAAGAAAACCAACAACAGGGAGAACTATTTGCAAGTACAACAGCATCACATACATGAACATTCTTCTCTGAACATCTACAGCTACGTAATTAACACTTGTTCAAACAATTAATATAACCTCATATTTCATTTAAATAAAAACAAATTAGTTTACATTTGTATGGACCTGGGTATAGCTGGTCTGTAGACATCTCTCTGAGATGTTATGATGTAGAACTTTTTAACACATCGGATTGTTAGTTTCTGAGCTCAAGATTAAAGGACTAACATTTCTTGAAGGAATGAATACCCCCCTCTGCTTTTCATGCCAAAGTTATAGACTAAGATCATCTTATGATGAGAAATAATAGAGTTACAGCTGTTCTAGTTAAAACTTAGAATGCCTTTGCGATATTGTGATCTCACAAGATGTGTTAATGCTTGAAGTATATCTTAGAAATGACTCCCAGGTACTACCACCACAAACTGTAGCTCAAGATCATTAAAACTATTTGATTTATTGCCATTTATGTGTTTGCTGAGGTTGGTTTGGCTGCAAAAGGTAATCATTTGTAGAAGAATACACAATAAATACTTTCTGGGAGTTTCATTAAAATTCATCCAGTGGTTAATGAGATATTTTGCTAACAGACAGACAAGCACACACAGACATGGGCAAATACATTATTGCTCCTTCTGTTTTGATGATGGGTGATAGTAAATGAATCTGAACACCAGAAAAGTGCAAAACAAAAAAGACTGCATGTCCCTCAGCTTGAGTCCATCAAGGGTTCCAACTAAACTTCCATTTTTTAATTATTCAAAACTTTACCAGACTCAAAAGACCAGATTTACTTTTAGCCCATTTTCTAGAAAGAAAAGTTTAGTAAAAATTGATGTCTGACATTTCAACTGTGGTCTGTTTTTTTTTTCTGCCAACGTCATGAAATCAAACTAAAAAGGGAAGTTCACCTCTAAAAAGAGTTAATTTCAGAGTTAATTTCCAATTTCCACATGTTCAGATTTTTAAATGCAATCAGTGGGAAAAGTGCTCTGGTTAATCAAGCAAATTATTTGTAGATATGTAGACTATTATTCTTTTAGAAAAGGAATAATATGTCTTTCCAAAGCCAATTTCTCTTTATTCCATCTTTAAACCTGAGAACTACTGAAGTCTATCTTCAGACTTTTCTACTCTGCATAGAAACCCGGTCCATCTGAACCACCAGTACCAAGCTGTGCTGCTTTTTTTGTCTCCGTCTGATTGTCTTCTTCTCTCAAACAGATCCGATCACTGGAACGAAGGTTTTACCAGAACAGAACCAAGGGAATGCAGGTAATCCCAGGTGAGGCAGTGGATACACCTGTTTTACTGACCTGTTAATCTGAACAGATCAGAAATCTGACCAGAACATTCTCATCTTTGACTAAAGGGCCTCAGATTCCATCTGTGATCCCTTTACTTTGAACCTGCTTTATAAACTAAAACCAGAACCAGATGACTGTAGACTGGTTACATCACCTGAGACTTTCATTTAAGAGGGCTTTATTATTTGGACAGAATGTCAGATTCACACAGAAAAATGAACTGAATTTTTCTCTACACATCTAATTCAGCAGACAGGTCAAATATATCTTACTGAATAAATTTAATATAAAACAAAAACAATAGTGTTTGATACCTTTCTCTCTATCAGTGATTTTTAATTAATGTATCTAATTAAAATATTTTTCCACACACCATCAAAACAGCAAAAAATACCATCCAATGAAAATCCAAATATACAGCTATGTTAAAATTAAATAGATAAATGCAAATCCAATCAGACATTCTGCAGCTCTGATGTCAGCCAGATGGCCTCACATTTGACTCCAGAATCCTTTGGTCTACAGAGGAGTTCATGGTCGACTCAATGACTGCAAGGAGCCCAAACCATCAGCCCTCCACTGCCATGCTGACAGCTGGCATCTCTACGAGACATATTTTATTGAAATTTTCTGAAATTCTCCACTGGATGTAAATTTAGAATGAACTTTTAGGGTCAACCAGATTCAAGATGGTTGCTAAGCAACTTTAACAAACACAAAAATGAACATAACTGAGTCAGTTATACAGATATAGACCTAGATTTTGGTGTGGTAGTAGCTGTGATTAATGCCCTACACATACTGTGAGTGCTGACAGATCACAAGGAGTCTTGCAATAATGCGTGAGATTGCACATAATGTTATTTTTAAGGTTTGATCAACATGGCTAAAGCTCCATTTTTCAACGCAAGTTTTAATTTAAAACATGTGGCATGAAAAGTTGGTGGAGATATGCATTCCTTTAAAGAATACCATACCTTTTATTCATTTTTATTATTTTCCTTTTACTAAAACCCTAGAAGTGAAAGAGAGTGGATTTACTTTTTCTTTTGACTAAATGTTAAATGTCAGTACTATACTTTAGATTTTGACTTTATCCAGTACAAAACATCATATTTGGTATAAACAAAGAAATCTGCTCAGGTCAAGGTAATAAGAGAACCTGGTGGAACAGTCAGCAAAACAGAAATGAAAAGAGAGAACAAAATATATAACAAAACAAAGAGCTATTTCTGCTTTCTGACTTCATTTAAGAAAGAACATATTTTCTAATGGCACTGAGGTTCTCCATTTCTCTAAAAACTGAACCCAGACAGTCAGAGATAGTTGCATCAGGCTGAATGTCTTGTAATTATTAATTTTTAACTTTCATATTGAACAATTTTATTACTAATTGTTCTTAACTGTTCTTTACTTCACCTGAAAATGCCCTGACCTGTATTTGGCACTTGTTTCTTCCTGTAGACCCAAAACCATGCCTGTGAGCTCTGTCTGTCTGCTGGTCCTGCTGCTGTGTGAGTTTCTGGGAGGAGGGGTTCTGTCTGTGTGTCCCACTATGTGCTCGTGCAGCGGGGGTCACCGCGTTGTTGACTGCTCTTTAAGAAGTCTAACCAAGTTGCCTGTGGGTCTGCAGCACAACATCTTGTTTCTCAACCTTTCCTTCAACAGGTAAGAACCTGTTGCGTGTCTCTAGCACTTCCACTTCATGCTTTGTGCGAGACAAAATGGAAACAGACAAGCTTGAAAATAAAAGTCATTTGAAAAACAGCAGTGAATGTTGAAGCAACTTTTCAGATCTTCTTCTTTTGGTGGCTTCCTTCAGGAGTCACCACATCAAACTGTCTACCTCCATTTAGCATATCCCAGCATCCTCGTCTGTCACACCAACCCTCTGCAGATCCTCCTTCACTACATTCATGAACCTTCTCTGTGGTCTTCCTTCTTTTCCTGCTCCTCTGGCAGCTTCATATTCAACATTCTTTATTTCATATTCCTCCTCTGCACATGTACAAACCATCGTAGTCTCGCCTAACCTAGTCTCCAAACTGCTGAACCTGAGCTGCTCCTCTGATTTGTTGTTTTTGTTGTCTTTTTCTTTGTCATTCGTCTTCTGTATCATTGTCATCGTCTTCTGAGTCATCAACGATGTCTTCTGTGTCGTCTATGTTGTTATGGTCGCCTCTTGTGTCGTTGTTGCTGTCCTCTGTGGTCTTGTCGCTGTCTTTTGTGTCCTCTACTGTGTCGTCTTGGTCAGCTTTTGTTTTCCCGGCTCTGTCTTCTGTGTCATTGTCATCATCTTCTTTGTTGTTGCTGCTGCCATCTTCTGCATCATTGCCTCCATTTTCTGTTGTTGTAGCACTCTTTTGTGTCACTGCTGTTGTCTTCTGTGTCATCGTCCTTGTCTTCTGTATTGTCGTCTTTGTTGCCTTCTTCTGTGTAGACATTTGTGGTGCCACTGTATTTGCCACTTTCAATTTGTTGTCTTTGTTTTCTTTCTGTTCTTATTCTTCATCTTTTTTTGTAATTTATTTTTACCTCATCTTCTCTGCCTTTGAATTGGTCGTCTTCATCTTTTTTGTTATTGTCTTTGTATTCTCTGTCATACTCATCTTTTTTTTGTTTGTCTTTTTTGTAATTGTCTTCTTTGTCGTCTTCCTCTGTTGATTGCTCCCTTTAGGGTCCTCCACAGAGGATCATCTGCCTCCCAACAAATATCTGAATACCTTCATTACTACCACTTCCAGCTCCTCCTGTCTATTTGTTACAGCCACTGTCTCCAAATCAAACATTACAGCTGGTCTCACTACCATCTTGTAAACCTTCCTTTCCACTTTCCTCTCCTTCTGTCACAACCCCTCCGCCTGTCAACCTGTTCATCACTATTGATCCCTGTTGAAATCACACCTCATCTTGAACCCATCTGCCATTTTTCAGTGCCTTTTTCAGATAAAAGAACAAAATCATTTTAACAACAGCAAAAAAAAACAAAAAAAAACAACAACCAGAAGACAAAATTAACAATGCGCTGTATCTGTGTGTTAATAAAATATTCGGATTTGAGCTTTAATTCTTATTTTAGTTTGGTCCGTTTACAGTATCAGTTCTGATTACTCATGAAGTGACAGTATGCTGGACCTGAGTGTAAAAGATTTTATTTGACAGCTTGCAGGTTCTGGACAACCAGCTTAGCCTGTATGGCCACCTGCGGACATTGGACCTCTCCTACAACCGCCTGGAGAGGCTCCCCTCAGCACTGCCAAGGTCTTTGTGGGAGGTTCGAGTTGCAGGGAACCAGCTACACTCTTTGGATAAGAAAGACACAGCTTACCACTGGAACCTGAAAGTTCTGGATCTGTCGGACAATGAGCTGAACAAAGTGGTCTTCATCAACAACACACTGCTGAGTCTGAAATCTCTCAACCTCAGCTGGAACAGGTTTTGGACTGTGCCCACAAACTTGCCTCCCAACCTGGAGTGTATTGATCTGTCTCACAACTATCTGGTTCAGATACTTCCTGGGTCATTGGACCGGCTTCCCAAGCTGGTCAAGTTTTATCTGCATGCTAACCGTTTCACCTGGTTATTTGAAGGGGTCTTGGATAAGCTGACGGGGCTGGAGATGATTACCCTCGGAGATAACCCGTGGGCTTGTGAAGAAGAAGAAAACATGACAAGACTCCTTCAATGGGCAGAACGAACCCAAGCAACAATTCTGGGATGTCCGTGTTACACCAAACCCATCTGTGGACAGACACCAAATAGAGAAAACACCACCCTGTTTACCTGGCCTCCACCATGGGCAAATAAGAGAGCTGGGAGGGATGACACTCAGTCACCTGCTCTGTCTAACATCCATCAGGACAGAAGAAGTCTGTCTGAATCTGAGGAAAAAACAGTCCTGTTGGCCTGGGGACACACAAGTACAGCGGCACCCACACAGTTTTCAACGAAGAACCCTCAGATCAAAAACCATGCAGTCCACATCCACACCAAAACTGTCACCATGACTATCACTGTCATAACAACAGCATTCAGTCCCCTCTAAACCACTGGATTCACCAAAAATTGGGCCTATAGACTGTATATTAATAGACCTGTGACAGGAACCAGGAAGTCTAAGCATGAACAAGACAATGCAGTCAGGTTTTGTTACAAGTTTTATATTATGTTCCCTCCATGTGAATCAGTGGTGCCCAATTCTGGTCCTTGTGGGCCACTATCCTGCATGTTTTAGATGTGTCACTGCTTTCACACACCTGATTTGAATAAACGAGTGATTAACAGGCTTTTGCAGAACGTGAAAACCATCATGAAGATTAAGGAATTAACTAAAACATTTAGGACAGTGGCCCTTGAGGACTTGGATTGGGTACCCCTGTTGTAAATGAACCAGACACTGTTAGTAAAATTTAAATGAATAATAAAAAAAAAAAATTCTTTTTTTTTCCAGATGTTGAATCTTGTTGATTCGTTTACCATAGTTCTTACCTTGCTTCCGTATGTCGAAATATTCATCTTTCTAACATGTTTAGCTGTAATTTGTTATTTTATACTTAAAAGAAAGGTCGTACCACCATGACTGACTGCAGGAGAGTAGGCAGGACTTAAAGCTTTGCATCGCTAGTGTTCAGACTCTGGTTTCAAAAATACAACATGGCAGATTCCAAAAAACAAGATCTCGTGGCTTCAATACTCAACAATAAAAAAAGGCAGGGACATTTGAACTATAATATACACTCACTGGCCACTTTATTAGGTACACCTTGCTAATACTGGGTTTGACCCTCTTTTGCCTTCAGAACTAGGAAACACTCCTCACAGATTCTGGACTATATAGACATGATAGCATCATACAGTTGCAGCAGATGTGACAGCTGCATGTCCATGATGAATCTCCCGTTCCACCACATCCCAAAGGCACTCGATTGAAATCTGGTGACTGTGAAGGCCACTGAAGTTCAGTGAATCGAGACTCATCAAACCAGGCAATGTTTCTCCAATTTCTTATTGTCCATGTTTGGTGAGTCTTTGTGAACTGTAGCCTCAATTTCCTGTTTTTTGCAGACAGGAGTGGCTTCCAGTTTGGTCTTCTGCTTCTGCAGATTATCTGCTTCAAGGTCAGACGTGTTGTGTGTTCAGAGATGGTATTCTGTGGACCTTTGTTTGTAATGAGTGGTTATTTGAGCTACTGTTGCCTTTCTGTCATCTCAAAGCAGTCTGCCTGTTCTCCTCTGACCGCTAACATTAACAAGACTTTTTTGCTCACTGGATATTTTCTTTTTTATTGGACAATTCTCTTTAAACCCTAGAGATTGTTTGTATGCTAGATCTAATGTGTCCCATTAGAACAGCAATTTCTGAAATACTCAAACCAGCTTATCTGGCACCAACAACCCCCCAACATTCAAAGTCATTTAAAAACTTGAGCAAATTTCTCAGTGTTTGTGACCAAGTGACCAGAAGCACCCTAGAATTACAAAAACTAAGTTGAGAAAGGTTCTGGACACCTGCAACAACTGACTATTTTGAGAGTAAAATATTTTGAGGTTCAAAATTCAAGCAACAAGACTGTGAGCCTACGCGACTCAAGCAGGAAAATTAAGAACCATCGCAAATGTTTTGAGATATTTTGGAAACTCCCTCATGAATGCTGTGTGTAAATTAGTCTCCAACAGTCATAGTCCAGTGAGATACAGTATTAAAGAAAAAAGGTTTTACTTTTCAGGACAGAGATGGGTGTTCAAGTAGATCGGTCAGTCTGCTGGTTTATGTCAGAAAGTTGCTTTGTTTCCAAAGTTTCAGTACAAATTAGAACATGTCTACTACAAGGTCTACTCCACCTCACAATAATAACAGTAGGAACTGCATTTATAAGACATACAACTAAGGAGGTTCATCCTTCATCACTGCAACACTTTTGGATGAATCTGTTAGCCAGAAAGCCTTGTTTTATGTCATGCTAAACCTTAAAACAAAATTTAATTACTCAACAACAAAAATTCATGCCAAAATAAACTTACTCTTCTATATAAAGCCAGAAGGTGACTGGTCCTACCTGCGAGCTACATAGTAAAAGACCGGGTTTCCAGACTTGGAAGTTCCTGCTTGGTAGAAAATGTTGAGTGTCTTTAAGGCTTTAAACTCCTCCTTTTCATGGACCTGGTGTCTACAAACAAAAGAAATTAAAAAGTTATGATCAATCACATTTATATGACAGACTGCTCTATTAAATAAAGACAGATGAGATTTTTTAATACCAGTTAGGAGTGGGTGTTATAATCTTTAGTTTGATGCATTGTGATGTGGGCAGGAACAATTATGAATCGAGCTAAAAATGTAAGATATTGATAATTACTCAACATTAATAAGCTCCTATTGTGGAGTGCAGAAGTGAAGCCCAGACAGTTTATGGTGTGCACACAATAGAGACAAGATAGCTGACAGAGACATAAAAGTAGTGCTGTGCAATCAATCAAACCTGTAGTTTTTCTGTAGATGCATCGATAATTGTAGAATACTCACAGTGTAGCCCACCAAATCCTAAAAGCTCTCGACAGTGTCCTGTGAGGTTCTGTATTTAAATCTAAATCAATAGTGTGCTAGTTAAGGTGTATCCAATTGTGAGGTGCCAGAAGAGTTCCACCTTTAGTGCCAGTTCAGTACCAATAGGCTGTGGTGGGAAAAAGCCCTTAGCTATTTACTTATGTACACAAAAATAAAGCGCAATTTTAAAAAAAAATGGCTGTGTGTCGCTCAAAAATCAGTGAGGTGGCAACAGAAAATTTTCTCAAAATCATGAATCACCAACTAGACTCCATCTGTCACAACCTACTAAGAAACTGGCTTTAGCAGACTATGCAAGGGCCTACCTATTAATGAACAAATTATGAAGGTTTAGGCCTAATTAGCCTGTTTACTGTTATATATGTCACATTTATTTATTACAGTCTCTTTGTACATTTTATTTAGTTTCAACATATTCATTAAGTTAATTTTCATGCTGAATTAATAGGCAGTTCAATGACAAACCAAGATAGGAGCTATGCAGACAAAGCTGAACAACATGATCCTGACTGGGAGGGAAGAAAACACTTTAGGAGCTTAATACACAAAGCTAACCTTTAAAATCTAATCTAATAAGAAGATAACCTACTCAGTATCTTCTTTGGTGTCTTATCTGCACCTGCGTAAAGACTTCATCTGATTAGTAGATTTGGTATGCCATAATTAAACTGTTGTGATGAAATGTAATGTATAAGAATGGACTCACACAAACAGGAATCAGGATTCAGATTTTAGCCATGATCCTACCTGGTCATGAACTCTTCAAACTTAGAGCTGGTCAGATTGAGACTGGACCAGTGAGTGTCGGCCACAGGCTTGTGTTCTGGTGGGCCAAGGTAGGCCAGCAGGGTTGCCATCTTATCAAAGGGTCGCCTGCCTACTGCTTTGTGGTCTCTGGAAGAATTTCACAATAAAGCTTTTCCATAACAAAAATTGTACAGAGATGTTTCTATTGATGTGCTTGACAGTGATTATCAGCAAAGAAAACTGTAGCCATCCTGACCTGTTACTGGACAGGTACTGGCCAATCCTCTCCTGGTTGTTCCACAGCAGACGGTGGAGGGCCAACACATTCCCATCACTGATGAAGGACAAGCTGTGGTTGACTGAGTCGCTAGGTGGAGAGTCAGATGCTATATCCAAGAAAAACCTGCAGCAGAGAGCAAAGAACATAATCTAAATGTGGCAGTAACAGGGTGTAATAAAGAGATTCATTGTTCAAGATATGTCTTGTTTTTTCCATATCCCTATGGTTTTAGCCATCTTATTACACAAGTGTTTGATATGTGGTTTCCAACAAAGCTTGTGATTCAAAATTACACACTAAATCACACTCAAGAGGTCAGGCTTGACAAGACATTAGATCAAGGAACAAAGGAGCTATCAGAGTGGACTGACCCAGCCCGGACCGTCTAGAAAGCTAAACTGGTATACACTCACAAACAGAGGACGTGTTGTGTGCTGGACCAGAACATATTTTGCTCTATTTATGTGGAACCAACCTCTTGACAGACTGAAAGTAGAAGGGGTTGTTATAAGTTCACTTACAGAGATCTGCAGACCTGTCAGTCACCAATCACTAGTTTTTGTCAAAAAAAAAAAAATCTCCCCTCTGCCAATAAATCTCAATATCATAGTATTTCAGACCATTGCCCCATTCAGTTAGACATGTGTTTCACAGATGATGTGAAATCCCGTTGTTTATGGCGATTGGACCCATTATTATTCGCCAATACTTCATTTAAACAATTTATAACAGCTGAAATGGACTCCTTCATGAAAATAAATACCACGCCAGGCATGTCATATATTACAACTTGGGAAACTTTGAAAGCTTATCTTAGAGGGCAAATAATTTCATACGCAGCCCACAAAAAAAGGAAATGTAGTTGTCTTCTTACTGATCTATTGGATCAGATTCAAAAACTTGATAATCAATATGCTATCTCACCTGATCCAAATTTATATAAACAGCGTCTACTCTTGCAAGCAGAACACAACAATCTTTCGACTGAACAAATTGACTGACTTCTACTTAAGACTAAACAAACTTACTTTGAACACAGCGATAAAATAGGCAGATTATTATTAGACAAGCTACAGCCAGCAATGCTATTGCAGAAATTCATACGACTCAAGGACAATAATCCTCCCATCCTTTAATTATAAATGAACATTTTCAAGAGTTTTACACTAATTTATACAGGTCACAAGGCCCTGTCAGTCCTCTGGAGATCAAATCTTTTTTTGAACAGTTAAACATCCCTAAAGTCAACTCAACAGATCAAGCTGATCTGTATACCAAAATATCAAATAAATAAATTTTACAAGTTATCACTTTATTGCAAAATGGAAAGTCACCCGGTCCTGATGGACTGCCAACAGAATTCTACAAAACATTTTCATCTAAGCTCTCTCCTATTATGGAAAAAACTGTTTGAAGAATTTGAAGAAATGAAGAATTTGCAAGAACCTCGTCTTCATTTACTGAGTTTGTAAAAAATACAAATATTTCATAAAACTATACAAAACTATTTGGCTGCCTTGCTTAGGTTAGCGGCTTCCACTCATGTATATAATGTGGAGGTACCTACCTTTTCCCCTCACCCCACTCTATTTATTTTTGTTATATTAGGTTTTGTTTTGTTTTTTACACTTAGGGTTTTCCTTTTTTCTCTTTTTTGGGGGATATTATTCCTTTGTGAAGATAAGTTTTGTAAGAGATCTTTTCATTTATGATTTTTGAATATGTTAACTGATTTTCATTTCAGTATGTTAAGCTAAAAAACATCAATAAATAAAGTTATATAAAAAAAAACTTTCAGACATGTAGTGTTTATTCAGTCTGCTACTTCCAAAGTGAATAAATGACACCATCTAGTGGCACACTGTGTGCTATTCTGACTTCCATTTATATCAGTGAATCACTAGGGAATGTCTACAGTCGCTAAATAATGTCTACATACTGTATGTGATTTACTAATGACCACAGATGTCTGTAAACATCACAACACTACAGCTCTGAAGGTTCATCACTTTAATCCTTTCTGCAGACAGACTGAAGCTGCAAACCTCCCCTTCTATTGTCCTCTCTCCAAGAGGCAAAACAAACCCCAGCACCTTTTAGGTCAGATACAAGGGGAGGATGATGTCTCAGATAATGTGTAAAATTAATATGCCATGAAGCAAATTCCACCTTTAACAAGTCCCTACCAAGCTGCCTCCTATGTTGGTGCAGCATCTGCAGTGTGACTGACAAGGAAACTCTGCAGGGTTTGGTGAGTCATTGGGATCTTACTCCGATCTTTGGACAGAACTTCTAAGAAGAGATGGAAGAAGAAATCCGTGAGCATTGAGAAAGCTCCTTATCACTTCTTTTAATTTCCTGGTCAAAGATATTGTTCTTTCTAATCCAGGAAAGTCTGAATATGCAATAATGTCATTTAACTGGCAACAAAGCATTTCATTCAAGGTGGTATCTCATTGAGCTGCAAGAAGTTATTGAACGGTATTCATGAGGGACCCTCCCAAATGTCTCCAGATTGTCTTGCGGCTTTCACTGGGTTTTCAACTTCCTCGTCAGAGTCGCAAAGGTGCACAGTCTTGTCACTTAAACATGTTTAAAAAGAATTTGTGCAAAAAGTAGTTGTGGGCATTTCCAACCCATTTCAAGAGCATTAGAGCTGATTTTTGACTTCTGCACAGGAGCTCTCTGACATTACAAAACATCTGAGGCAAATGTCAAAGTATAAAACTTCACTGATGATGAATAATTAATAAAAGACCGGTCCAAATCCACCTGTCTGCATTTTTTAAAGTTGTACTTCAGCAGATTAAATCATAAATGTGGGGGCAGCTGCCAAGGTGGGCAACAAAATAATGTGCACAGCCAAGAATGCAGTTTTTAAAGATGTGCAAAAAAGTGGTCCAGAATTTTCAAAAACTGTCTGCCTTAAAACTGAGCTGCACAGCTTGATAGGAACTTAACTGCTAACACCCACAGTTCAGTGCAGCTAAAAAAAAAACAAAAAAAAAATATTTTTTCTTTCAATTTTCTTGGAATTTTGAGGGATTTATTTTCTCCAACTAGTCTCTAAACTGTTGTTGCTCAGAGAGATATCACCTTCTTAGTTCTGTTTTGTAAAAATGGGCAAGGAGAATCTCTGTCATCAAAACACTGAACTGAGGTTCAAACTCAGTTAAAAAAAAAAGTGACAGCAGTTGTTAAATTTTCCTATGAGGTGAACTGTGAGGAGGCAGAACGATGAGTAAAGGCAGTAAAACAATACTTACCTCCTGGCTGCATCAAAGTTGCTCTTAACAAAGTCGTTAAAGGGCCTCATATGCTCTTCCTTTGTAAATAGGACATGGTTTGCAATACTCTGCAGAATCTAAAAGGAAAAAAAAAAGAAATTTCTGAAATCAGCTCATCTACCAGCACTAAATGTGAGGCCAAATAATTTCTTTTAAAACAAATATACATAAATTTATGTGAGTCATCATGGACTGATTCAGTGATTTGTTTGATCAGTGTTTCAAACAGCCACTCCCAAAGGTACTGCAACTGGATGAGTTCAACTGAAAAAAAAAGATGTTCTGGGAATGTGTCACCTGGATTTGTTTGAATTGTTCCATTCAGTTCCTCTGTAGAATGGCAGACTCCAAACAGTCTGAAAAGGCCTTTTAACCCTTCCCAGATTGATGGGCAGTAACAGTTGTTTCTCTAAGGCAGGGGTCTCCAATCCTGGTCCTCGAGGGCCACTATCCTGCATGTTTTCCTTGTTTCTCTGCTCCAACACACCTGATTCAGTAATTAAATAACCTCTTCATGTCATGCAGAAGCCTGTTAATCATCTATTGATTCTAATCAGGTGTGTTGGAGCAGAGAAACAAGTAAAACCTGCAGGATGGTGGCCCTCGAGGACCAGGATTGGAGACCACTGCTCTAAGGTCATTGCTGATATTTTTCCACATTGGTATAGTGTTAACACACCTTTATGCTCCAGAGGAACAAACTGACAAAACTCCTGCTTCTCTAGAGGTGGTCCTATGGCTCAAGTCCGAGAAAGAAAAAGGAAAGATGTATTTGGTTTGAGAGTTTTAGCATTTTGTCTTTGTTTCAGTTAACCAATGACAAAGATGAACTTAACATATGTTGCTGTTTAGAGGCTGTAATTAGTTATATGGAAGTTATATTTTTTGTAACGTCTTACTCAAAAAGTTATTAATGGATTTTCATGAAATTTCCAGGAAACAAGGAACAAGTGATCTAATTTTGGTGCTAATCTGGTCAAATGTCAAGGTCAAAGATCAACATCACAGTTGACCTAGTGCTCTAACTATGCAACAGCGTAATGTAGGAATGTCAAACTGCACAGCTGGACACCTCATGGGTCAAAGATGATGGCTTCAAGATCACAGGGTCAAAGGTCAAGGTCACAGATGACTTCTTTATTAAAACCTTGTCTATGCTTGTGCAGGTGACCCCTTAGTTATCTTGGCCGAAGTTATATTTTCGGTTGTTTGTCTTTTTGCAAGAATACAAAAACTAGTAATGGACAGATTTGGATGAAATTTTCAGGAAATGTTGGGGTTGTCATAAAAAAAAAAAAAAAAATTGATGGTGATCCACATCATGATCTAGATCACACTATTTTTTATTGCCGCTTGGCTCTCTGAGTGCTTCTGGTTGTACATATATATTTTTACAGTTAACAGTGTGTCTCTTTACTATGACTGTATTTGAAATCATCCTTAAGTGCTACCCTAATGATACCATGTAGATTTGTAGTATCATTCAGAAGGACCGAGCAATCAGACAGACAATTTTGTTTTAGGAAAACTTCCATCCTCAGTGTTCCCACTTTAAGGACTAAAAGTGGTAGATTTTTGTTATAAGCCAATAAACCCTTATAGTAGGACTTGAAGCACAGAGCATGTCTTGACTGAGAAGTCCAAGAGTTCAGGGCTGCTGTAAATTGATTATGTAACATGCAATTTTTTTTTAATTATTTTTTTATTTCTTAAACATTACAGCTGTTAAAAAACTTTAGGACTGAACTGGTGCATAAAATCAATTCCAACTTCTACAGTGTTTAACCAGTGTTTAGCTAGGTTATGAAAGTTTTCAAAGGCTAACATGGTCTAAAACATTGGAGGACTTAAAGCTAGCTGTCAATAAAAGGATGGTTTGTAGACCTGAAGGTTTCCTTGGCTTCCAGCATCAGCAGAAGAACAGAGGGCTGCACAGACACAGGAACCAAAATGACTATGAAGTGAGACAAGTTGTCTCACTGCTACATTTTTTAGTGAATAAGGTTTGAAGAAGCTTTTAGATCAGAATTTGGCCCATGGTCGATAATGATGTATTGAGTTTTGTCCCCCCTTGAGTTGAGATCTAATTCCTCACTAGCTCGCAGCAGAATTTAAAATGAAATGCTAAAAGAAAAGATACTGATTGCTTTTTGGTCCCTTTTTGTTTGGTAGCAGGAGAGACATGATGGCTGGAAATTTTTTGTACTTAAGAGGGGACCAATTCTTCATACAACACCTGTGTGTTAATCTGCTGCTTTATTGCATTTCGGGTTTTTTTTTTGTTTTTTTTTTTACACACAGTTAACTGTATAGATAATAGCAACAACTAAATGAATAACATTTAAATCAGACAAATTCATATATAATTCATAAAATAATAAATACATGAAATGAAAAGTGCAGTTTAAACAACAATTGTCAGCATTAATCCTAATTCATCCATTTGAAATGTGCTGTCTTTGTTTCTCTTCTCCTTCTGAAAGTAAAGCCATGTGACTGAATTGACCAAATTATTTCTCGCCAGTTTTCTGCAGTTTTTTTTCTTACCAGTAGTATCCTTGAATATCCAGACATTTTTTAAAAATATATAAATAACATGCTGGAATTGGCCCTCTAAACTTTTAAGTCTGATTTTAATTTACATTTCAGTTTGCGATGTACTGTAAAGGCCAAAGCTGACTATTAAAGGGGAAATAAAAAGTGTTTTAAAGCCAACATAAATCCAATGAAAGTCATAAAAGGTGCTTGTTTTCAGAGTCTTATTTAACAAAAATTACACTAATTTAAAATCAATAATCAAAGATTGAAACAATTACCAGAGTCTCTTTGGCATTTTCTGTGATCACTCAAATGTGTGCTGCATCACGTGTCAAGCACAGGAATGCAAGTGTGGCAGTAAATAGCAAATACAGATAGTGTGGGGGAGAAATTGTTCAATGTGTTGCAATTAATAGTTTAAACTGACTCAAAACTACAACATCTGTCATTTTTCAGCTTCCCAAAGGACAAGAAAGTTTGATGGATTTGGTTAGTTTAGCTCCTGTACTTTTTAAATCTCTTCTTTGAAAAGTGTTTAAAATAAAAATCACTTTTTCCTCACAAAAAAAAAATCTAAGTGTATGTGGAATAAAATCTCAGGTTTTAAAAATACCCAGAGCATTGTGGACAGTGCCTGTACTTTTGCTTTTCTTCTGTCAGAACCATTTCAGAACCAAGACCAACCTTGGACATGAGTTTGAGGCCTCGCTCTATTCTGGGTAGGGGCTTCTTGTCCAGGATGCCGGCCTCATAGGGAGATACAATGGCTGGGTTAACGAAGCGTAGGAACATGGCACTCCCCACGGCACCGATGCTGTTCTGTGGGAACCGCTGACTCACCACCTGTAAGAAAGAATGGAACGGGGGGACAACAGAGGGAAAAAATAAAGGGGGAACGTGGAACAGATGAAACAGGAAAAGAAGGTGTGAAAAGCAGACCATATTCAAACAAAAAAGAAAAATATTGAAAATTCTTTCAGCGCACAACAGAGAAAGGGCATGAACGATGAGAATAACAAAATATACATGTAATATGTGCAACAGAGCAAAGTGGGCTGAGCCATGGGCAGTAAAAGATGGAAAGTACAGGAAAAAGAACAGTGGAGGAAAAAATGGAAACTTGCGAATAATCCCAGTTTAATCTGTGCTCTAATCAGAATAAGAGGAGCTCTTACTTCAGCTAAAGCCCAAAACGAAGTAAGACGAAAAAAAGCAAGACAAG
This sequence comes from Kryptolebias marmoratus, assembly GCF_001649575.2. NCBI lineage: Eukaryota > Metazoa > Chordata > Actinopteri > Cyprinodontiformes > Rivulidae > Kryptolebias > Kryptolebias marmoratus. The sequence continues at coordinate 28,076,167 of NC_051431.1, read as the reverse complement.
AACCCAACCATCACCTCTGTTGATCGAATACAAAAATGAGAGGTTATAATGAGAAAAAAAACAAAGGTGTGGGGTTTGTGGTGGTAGAATGCATGGTGGGATTAATGGGGGGGTACAGCTCAGTTGTAATGAGAAGCATTGTCATGATTGATGTTTGAGGCAAAATAAATTTTATATAATGATAAACAGACCCGCAGCCAGAACCAGATCAGTCTAAATTCAGTGATTACATTTGGACTCTTTGTACTTCCTGGGACAGTACAGCATACAGCAGACAAGAGGAGGCTACAAGTACAATATATTTTATTCCAGCAGGTTTTACTGTGGTTTTAGTAAAATTTGTATTCCATACATCAATGTTCACCTCTGAGAACAGCCATATGTAAAATATCTGAATGGTCAGTAAATCCAAACCATCATATGATGACCAGATATTTTAAGAACTTTGTAAACCTTTACTTTAAACTTACCAATGGAGTATATTTTAGTTTAAGTGTAGTCTAAATTATATCTAATTAAAAAGTTGCCTGGGCTACAACTGGTTTTCTTTGGGATGTCCTTTAGAATTTCCACAATGGATCATCTGCCCTCATTTCACCCTATCTCTAGCATCCATCCTCTGCCACCTCCAGCTCTGCCTCTTCTCTTGGTTAGTGCCACCAACTCCAAATCATGGACGGTTGACCCAAGGTACTTAAACTTATCTGCCTTAGTACTACTGCTCCTTACAGCTTCACTATTTTACCTGTATCCTTCTCATCCACACACAAGTATTCTGTCTCGCTTCTACTGACTTTCATTCCTCTTTCTCCAGAGAAAACCTCCACCTCTCCAGGCTCTCTTCCACCTGCTTCCTAAATGGGATAAATTTGGTCTAAAAGTGAAATATTTGTAAAAGTCAAGGTCTACTGATTAGGCTCAGAGAATCATTAGACTCTTTTACAAAGCACTTCAAGCTGGGACTGGCTGATTGTGAAAGGAGCAAGGTGGCACAGGGGGTTGAAGGTCAGCTTGCCTCTGTCACGACTCTAAGCTGCCAAGTGAGGTAATAACAGCATTATAATGGCTGACATGTGAAAGGAAAGGTAGCTTCATGGCTCCATGAGGTGATGTGGTGATGACAGACAGTCTGTGTAACTTAAAATATCCAATAAGTCCAAGGCAATGTCCAACCCACATTTTATGTATTGAGCTCCACATCAACACCACAGAGTTAGGGTAGTATCTCAATAGGCTGTGACAGCTGGAGACTAGAAAGAAACTCATATATTGCAAGGAAATTGCAAGAATTTATTTTGTTGCAGTCTTACTGAATGCCGAGTGTTTGTGATTAAGTGACCAGTAAGCCTTGTGGCCACATTTTAAATAACTAGTTTTTAAGAATCAGTCTTTATGTGCACAGCTCGCAAAACTCCATTCTTGGCCTTGCACATTGTTTTGCTACAAACCACATGGTACCCAACTTGGCATTTATGATTTAACCTGTTTGAGTATACTTTTGAAATGAAGACAAGTATTTCAATAATTATTATTTATCATCAGAGAAGTTTTTAAACTTGAACATTTGCCTTGGATGTTTTCTGTCAGAAGAGAGCTCCCACGCGCCATGATTTCAGAGGGTTCAAACCAGGTTGGAGATGCCTGTGACAGCTTTGACTATTTTGAAAGAAAATTTGTTGCACAAATTGTCGCTTGAGTTTAAGACTCAGGTGACAAGACTGCGTGCCTCTGCAATTCATGAGGACATTGAGAAAAGCAGTGAATGTTGCAGGATATTCTGGAGACTACCTCTTAAATGCTGTTCACAAACTAGTCACAGCCCAGTGAGATACCACGTTTATACTACATGTCTCTTGATTACGCAATTGTGGCTTTACTAATGAATATGTTCAACTTTACAGGACATGGTCGGATCGATTAGTGACTGATGAACAGTCAGAGGCAGCCTAAAGAGGGGCTCATTTTGCAGTCATATTGCAAAATGGTTTTGTTAAATTGCAGTGGCTTAGGAGGTAAGGGTTTGTCCTGTAACAGGAGGGTTGCCGGTTCAAGCCCCCGTTCTATCCGTCTCAGCCATTGTGTCCTTGGGCAAGACAGTTCACCTGCCTTGCCCACTGGTGGTGGTCAGAGAGCTCTGTGGCGCCGGTGTAATGTGTAATGTTAAGATTTCAGAAGGCCTAGCAATAGTAAAGGTACTCTGGACTTACAGCTCTCCAGAACTACTGGAACTTAAGAGTTTTACCCTTTTATGAGGTTCCTGCAACCCACTGAGCTAATAAACCCAATACATACGGAGACTTCCATGGTATTTCCATGATAAAAACAGTTTTTACAGATATCTTCAACCCCCTTCGCATGAGCTCAGTTTGGAGTTGTAAACATTCTGTCATTTTAAATTGCCACATTGTGGAGAAAAATGCCAGAAAAACTCAGGTTTGGGCCTGAGTACAAAAGATTCATATTAATAAAAACCTGCACAAAATATATAAGTTTAGAAGTATTTTTAATACATACAGAAATTTGTGCACAAAACTTCAGCACTCAAAATTCATCCTCTGTGCGTGACTTAGAAGTGAACTGAAGTGACTGAAGTGTAAATTCAGCCCCAAACCTTTTACACCTCCAACTGACTGATCAGTGACAGTTCAAATACAATTCAGGAGACTGGAGCATGTAAAAAGTCTCCCCTCTTTCCTCACCACCTTTTCCATGGGGCACCATGGAGACCCTGACAAACTGCACCATGTCTTCACCTCATTTTTATTGTTTTGCTAAAAACAGGGTATGCTTTATGCACATCTGTGCCTGCATTTTTAGTTTCTGCAGCTGGTGTTAGTGGTTCAGGAAAGGTCTTCAGAGATGGGAACTACAAATAACTTGGTTGTACTGACTGTCCACTTCCAAGCCACTGATAAGCAGAAGGCAGTGCTGAGTAGGCTCTCTCTATATATTAACCACCAGCTCTTTTGTTTTGTGCACACTGAAGGACAGAATGTTATGGCACCAAATCTTCATTTGTGTTGGTCAGTAAGAATAATTCCTCTTTGGTTTATTTTTACAACTCTTTATTCCACCATGTGCAGCTCTCCACACCAACACCAAGTGCTACAGACAACACAGTGCCCCCTTGTGGACTGGCATACAATATAAACAAAAGAACAGTAACGATTTGTACAACATCCCCTCTCTACAGTGCCTCGCTACTGATGAGGCCAACTGCTGGTATTAAAACCTCAGCGCCACAGACAGGAAGCCAGAATTAATTGCAAGCAGAATGCAGAGTGTTATCAAGATAATTACTGTTTTTTGTAAAGTCTGGGGTTGTTTCTTGCATAAACCAGCTGGTTTTGGTAAAAGTAAGCCGATTTTCCAGGAAAATGTGTTTGTGTTCCTAACCAGATGACCTGACACAGAGATGGAGACACAGTGACCAAAATTGAAGCTAAACTTATCAAGAGGTCTTCTGCAGGGTCAGGTTAACCCAGCAACATGTTTCTGTTCATGTGTATTGTTAACGAGTTATATAAGATGTGTTCCTTGTTTCATTAAGCTAAAGACGCATCAAAAAAAGGTATAAAAGCTACCCTCTTACCCCAATTCGGATTTGCTGTTGGAAGACTGTTTATTTCTTTTCTGTGGTAATAAAAAGACACTTGCTGTTATCTGTAAGTCCTTCCTTTTTTAAAATATTTACTGACAAAAGCCTTATGATGAAAGTGGCTGTAAGAGCTGTGGTGTTTCCTCCCATGTTAGAGACTCTTAGTGGAGGGATGCAAGAAGAAAGCCCTCAGTCTTGTGAGAAATCCCTTTCACACTGCCCATCAAGCATTTAGCCTTCAATCAATTGTTACCATGCCATCTAATCAGGAGCAAAGCAACATGACTAACTTAGATTCAGATCAGGGAGGCTGTTGCTGTCAATAACGCCATTTTTGCCTTATAGGCATTGAAGTCCCCCAGGAGAACAATGAAATCCTTAGAAGGAATACCTTCCACGACACCATCCAGAGACTCCAAAAAAGCAAGGTACAATCAACCCACTGAAAAATTCATTCCAACAGGTGTTTCACATCTTAAAAGCCTGTATATTGAACAAGTCTTTCCCATTAAAATTTAAGAAAGTAAAAAATATTGTTCCAACCCCACCTGCCTCAAAAAACTAGAATGACTACTTTCAGCATAATACAGGCTTTATTCCTATCAATAACATTGCTAAAAGCATTGTTTGGTGAAATATTACCAATACAACAAATACTAAAGGCAATGAACACAGTTTATGTAAGACGCCAACTTTTTTTTGGAGTTGCAACTAGTTAGGGAATATGAAGACAAGAGGTGGAGGAAGTGAAAAGTAATTGAAGAAAAAAACAAAAAAAAGACCTTCAATTATGATTTTTGGAAAGTCCAAGGAGAATCTCTCCCTCCTCTGGCGTTTTCCACAGGATCCACTCAACACAACCTCACATTTCAGCAGCACTGACACTACTCATGACACTTGTGCTTAACAAAAATCTGTTTATAGACATTTGGTTCTGCCTGTGCTTGTAAATGGCACAAAAATGAGCCACAGCACTGCCAGTGTACAGATTTATGATGCATGAGACAACAGCTTTATTTGAGCTGTGCACAGAAGCTTTGCACTTTTCCCCACATTGTGCACACCACTTTAATCAAGAACCAACTGTCATGCATCACAAGCGACACTCATACATTTAACCTATTTCTCATGCACTCACGTGACTTCAACAAAACTCACGACACAAATGAAAACTGACCTCAATCCAAACATAAACACAGGAACAATATTTTCACACTTCTGTTTGTGATTGGTCAGCCGAACAGAGACACTTCTGATTAGCTCTCTCTTGATAGGAAACTTTCTCCACTAATAGGGTCTGTTTAAGCTGCAGATGGATGGGTCAGTGGATCAGCCACAAGTGATCCAAGTTTCAACACAGAGATGCAATGTAGAGTGGGGTTGCATGGTACTGGAGAAACTTGCAATGTGTGATATTATTGTTTAATATTGTAGTGACAATACCAATTGTGATAAATCTACAGTTTCCTCACTCTCCACTTTTTCTTCTTTCATCCCCATCATCTAAACCAGGTGTGAGGCCAACATTAATGCATGGTACTTGAAATATAATGGCCTATCATTTATTGCAGTCCTTAGTGATATTGATATTGTACTCATTGATGTTGCAATGACAAACTTTTGACACACTGAGTTGCCCTAAGGTCGAGGTCTGAATAAGTGCAAACAAAACCAAGCTGTGAATAGATGTGAATAATAAATATATTTTTGTGAGCCTGACTTTTTTGCCCATATGTGATTTTTTTGACAGTCTGAACATCACAAATGCAATTTTTTCCACATTAGACCCAGGCCACTTTCATATGTGGTCCTAAATTTGAAACATATCTGATGTTTTTCAAAGCATCCTCATTCTGAATGGTTATGTCACATTTCATCTGACTTTAATGTCATTCAAGAGTTAAAGATGTCATAATTGATGGGGTAAAGATTGGCAATTTTACATTTTTTCCATTTCTGAATAATGGCTCAAACAGTTGTCACCTTTATGCTGATGGTCATGCAGTCAATTCTAGCCTTGTTCAGATTTACTGTCTGGTCCATGACTTCCTCTGACAGCTGTTTGGTCTTACCCATGGTGACGGAGAAGTTTGAATTAAGGAAACCATTAATGGTAAAAGAAATCTAGACCTCTGACATGATCCGGAAGTTAAAGACTGAGTGATCCTGCTTCCCTGTGGGCCAGTACAAGTTTTAAGTTCCTGCTCTTTGTACATAAACAAACAGAACATTGCCCGTGGTAAAATTAATGAAAATATATGTTTTTATTCACAGGAGTTGACTTTTGTTGTTTCATGTAGTTCTTACCTTGCAGTTGCATGTTCAAATGCTCATATTTCTAATAAGTTTAGCTGTAATTAGTTATTTGCATGTGGAGGAGTAGGTGGGGCTTAAAGCCCCACATCACTAGTGCACAGACTCTGGTTCCAAAAATACTACCTGGCAGCTTCCATAAACATGATATTGTAGCTTAAAATCTCAACAACAAAAGAATGTGGGACACATGATCTAATAGTATATCACATGGTCAATGATGTGCCCTCGTCTTGCACAATAATCGCTGGAGATGGGTACAAGCTGCCCCATGACCCTGCAAGAAAAAGCAGGTAAAAAAAAATGGATGGATGGACGATCGATGGAAGAAACTGACTCTGTGGACAGGTGTGCTTTATACACATAACAAGCTGAGATGAAGAGTGTCTGAGACTGACTAACTGTCATCTGTGTGCCACGTGGGCACATAATCAATTTATGGGTTGGGTTATAGATGATCAAACACCAATTTCCTTCACTGACATGACAGTCAATCTTTACCATCTATAACTTTTATGTAATTGTTTTTTCTGGATTTAAATCTGTGGCGACTGGTGGTGATATTAGGTGGGTGGTTCAACATGTACGGTATAAAACCCTGTTGCTTACATTTCAATAAATGAAGCACCTTATCTGAAATACAAGAAACAATGTTTACAAATAACTGTCCATTTTTATCACAATGACATTAACAACAACTGTAGCAAAACAAGCTTCACACAAAGTCAAAAAATGTTTAGTACTGAAATACTATAATTATCCCAGCTGATTAAAACCAGAATATTAAAACCTGGTTATTAGACCAACAATACGGAAAAGCTAAAAAAAAAAACCTAAACAAAACAATGTGTTTTGAGAACTGCATCCTTCATTTGAAGAGAAGCTCACATCAGCTTCTCTGTGACACACCAGCACCTGTCAATCAACTAACCCCGTAGACATGAATAAAATCTTTTGCTTGTGTCTGTTTGTTGCTGATGCTTTTCTAGTCTTTACCAAAATGTAAAACAATCAGTCTAAATATAGTTTGACAGTAATTTTCTTCTCTTTATTTTAAATGTTAGGAGGGTTTCAAACCTTCTAGCCCATTTATACCAACCGTCCCTGATTTTAGTTGGTATTCTGTCTCTTTTTATTCAAATAAAACTACCATCAAATTAAAGACAGCTCATATTCTTTTTCTTAGTGAGAAAACTTTAAACATTAGGAGGGGATTATCTGTACATTTTAGGAAATCTGGCAAACAGTTATATTTATTTATAAATATGGGGCGGCTGCATGTATTTTTGATCAAATCGTGCAACTAATTTGACTACAAGATTAAAACCCATGGAAAAAACCCACCAGAATATCATAAGTAATGATATCTCAGACAAAAACCATCCCTGTTGTCTCTTTCAGTGCTAACTTAACTTACTTTCACTTTGGGTCGCCTTGTTGCAGAAATGTGCTATGTAAATAAATTTCCCTTCACTTCACTTCACTTCACTACTTTCATCAAATTATGTACTGTAGTGTTACAGAAGGCTGCCGGCAAACAACAACAAAAACGTTTTTAAGGACCAAAACAGAAAAGAGTGCAGACGACACTCCATATACCATGTTACCATACCATGTTAAGTGATAACAACAGCTTTATATCTTATGCATAAGACTTATAAATCCATAAACACAGCAGTTCTTGTTCACTCATTGTGTTCCATAAGACCAGTAATGTTGACTAAAAATAATGAGGCCATATTTCCCAACTGAGCTGGAGCTCAAATGTATAAGTCGTAATCACAGTGTCTCCACAGACGGCTGCAAAAAGTCACTAAATGTTTACGGCTGGGGCTCTGCTTTTATTTCTTTAGTAAAGTTGTGTGTAATGGCAGGTGAAGCATGCATCTGTGTGGTTAAAAGGATTCAATTATTCTGTCATTAGATGGAATAACATGATTAAAGTGCAGAGAAAAATGTAATGAGAAAATATCGCTGAGTGGCAACAGAGAGTAAGAGAAAAATGAAGAGAGAATGCTGCTAATCCCCAGGAAGTGTCCACTAAAAACACATTAAATGAAGCTAATATTAGTGAAATGATTTAAGAAAGGGAAGCACACAAAGCTGAACGTGGACAAAAAAGGAAACGTGTTTAGAAAACACCAAATTTAAAAGCAAACTTTAAAGAATGAAGAAATAAAAACAAATAAAATGAATAAAATGCAAAACAAAAAAAAAAGATTTTTTTTTTTTGCTTTTGGGGAAAGTGTTTGAAAGAAAATAAATTCTCCAAACTTACTGCTTTTTTGTTTTCCTTTTTTTCTTTTACTGTTGCTTTATTCAGTAGAGAATGGCAAGTAGCCTACAGAACAGAGATGAGCACAATCATGGTCACAGCTAATTTACACACACGCGCGCACACACACACACACACACCACAGCTGTAACCGCTTAGAGTGAGCATACAGGTAACATTCAAATTTAGAAAACAACATAAAGGTCAAAGGTTATCGTCATCCACTGGCGGTGTCTCCAACCATGCACTGTCATGCCTGCGAGTCAGGTATTAAACCTATTATTGTTTGTATACTGGTGTGTGTGTTTGTGTTACTGCAGGTTCAAACTCTATGAAGTTAGTACTAATTAAAATAATTGAACCTGTAAAATTTCACTTGAGTTAAAAGACCATGTTGAGAACTTCCCTGAGATGAAGCTGATACGGTGGACATAGATCCTAAAAGGTTTTCACAAAATGCAATTTTTGTAAGATGTTTCTCTTCTCATCTGAGGAGGTTTCAACTCTTCAGAACGTACAATGGAGCAATAAATCTAACCCCCAGTCAGTTTCACACTAATTCACACCAAAACCTCTCTCATGTGGACCAGGCCAACAAAGACACTAATGACCCTCAGGAGGGAGGGAAGTGAGAGTAATTAGCATGTGAGTTCAACACGCAAAAAATACATCAACTCACTGCGGTTTAAAAAAATTTTTTGTTTGTTTTAAATGAGAAAACTACTCAGATGAGAAAAAAAATAAACATTTTTCAAAAAAAATAAAAGAAGTCCAGTTGCTCTTAAAATCCTCTTAAGATGGGCCAGGTTGTGGACGACCTAGCCCATCTAATCCTGGTGGAGGAGCAGATGCAGCAGCACAGTGAAGCTGCCGGCTCTTTTAAGCCAGTTTCTCACTGGGCTGCGACTGTTTGCAACAAAACAGTATGCATGAGGGAGACTCACAAATATTTGTGGGTGTCCTCAGGGCCACGTAGTTTTGTTGCCTTAATGTTGAACTTGTTCAAAACTTTGTTTTTTCCCCTCAAAACAGGGAGTCTCAAATCCTTTTCAATTTAGTTTTCTTTTAGTTTTTGTGACTCTGTAGATGTGGAGCTGTACTTTTTGTGAAGGGACACCTATTTTATTTTATTATTTTTTTGGTATGGAAACATGTACTTGTAATTTAACACCGTTCTTATGTAATTGGTCAGCCTTGGTGCAGAGCGTCTCTTCAGCTTAATAAGGTTTCTTTCTTGGCTCTCTTTATGACACCTGTTTTACTGTATGACAGGTGGACCGCCCCAGTCAAAGTCTCCATCTGCCACTGTCCCCAGAGCGGGTCACAGCGACACAGGAGCCACTGAACGGCACCACTCGGAGCTCACCTTGCTGCCTCAAAAACTGATAGGAACAGTGTCTTTACCATGGCTAATTGAGCAATACAATGAACTTAAATGTCACACAAGAAAAGACCATCAGTGCAGGTGTATTGAAGCATATGCTGCTAGCAGAGAAAGCACAACCTACCCTTGCTTGTGTTTTTTTTTTAGGCGAATGAGTTATTTTAGAAGCTTAAGCCTGAGTTAAACAGAACTGCATTTTTAAATTTCTTCTGTCTTGAGATCCAAGGTTATTCAGAAAACAACCAAGGCTACAGCACCAAACGCTCAGTTCTAACCATGTCAAAGATAAATAATAATAGTAGAAACCGGTGCAGATCTGCCTGTATTCATTGTTAAAGTGTGATCATGTTAATTAAATCATAAATTTGGGGGTGGTTGCCAAGCTGGCTACATAGTGGGCTGAGGTGGGCACCATGTGGGCGAAAGTGGGCAATGATATAATGTTCATGACCTACAAGACAGTTTTGGAAGCATGCACACAAAAATGAACCATGATTTTGTAATCCACAGTAAAAAGTCGCTAAATTCACGAGTTAAAAACACAAAGTTCATGATTTTGTGTGGCTAAGAAAATAGTTAAACCTAAAAAAACAATAAATAAATAGTTAAACCTAAAAAACTTATATGTTATAACTTATATGTTATAAATTGTTACAGTTAAAATCTAACAGTTCATTGTGTTAGGAAAAATTAAAGTCTAAAAGAGACATAAAATGTGCATTTTTTAAGACACCGATCAGCCAATAACTAAAGTGTCATGGTATCACTTTAGCCAGTAATATCAACTGTTCTACCTTTACGTCCTACTTGGATTCCTCAAAGGCTGCGGCAGCAACCATTTCATGAGAGAGACTGGCTAGTCTTGTGGTAAGCTTCAGAGTTCATTCAGCATTGTACTTCATTTACATTTATTTATAAAACATGTATATTTTAATGTTTTATGTTGTAAGGTAGCATTTTATGTTAACAGCGTGGGTAGAGATGAGACACTTTTCTTCTTTCGGCTGTTCTCTCTTCAGGGGTTGCCATAGAAAGTCATTCTCCTCCATCCAATTGTCTTCTTTGTCCTCTGTCCTCACTCCAACTACCTCCATGTCCTCTCTAACTGCATCCATATATCTCCTCTTTGTCTTTTTCCTGGCAGCTGCATTTCTAACATCCTTCTACCAATATACCCACTGTCCCTCCTCTGCACATGTCCAAACCATCTCAGTCTGTCTTCTAACTTAACCTCCCAGTCCTTCAACCTGTGCTGTACCTCTGATGACCTCATTCCTAATCTTGTCCACCCTTGTCACTCCCATGGAGATCCTCAACATCTTCAGCTCTGCCACTTTCAGTTCTGTCTCCTGTCTTTTTGTCAGTCCCACTGTCACCAAACCATACAACATAGCTGCTGTCACCGCTGTCTTGTAAGCCTTTCCTTTGACATTTGCTGCCGCCCTTTTTGTCACAGATCAAAAAGACGGGACACTTGTAACAGCTTGAAAAAAAAAAGGACTGATGTATTTCCTGTGCCCATGCTGAGTTGTGCACTGGTGAGTTTAACTCACGGGTCCCTTAGCCATGACTCTAATGTTTACCATTGAAAATCCCATTGACTTATACTAAAACTGTTAGCATGTAAGCAAGAACAGCCAAAGAAAGTTTTGTAAATTCCACATATTCATGTTAAAATTGATATATAATTAAAAGTCAATTTTGACACTGAGATTGTTCTAGAAATTATAAGTCTGTTGTGTTTATTGTGTCAAATTGCACCTGTTTATTTTGTCCTAAATGTCTAATGTTTAACGTTAGCTATGTAAAGCTAAATAATTTATTTTCATGATTTTCCTTATTAAAACTGTGACTCTTGAGTGTGAATTTAAAAGTTGTCCAACATAATGAGAAGTAGAATGTGAAACTAATTACAAAACCTTTATTACGTTGTTCTTATCCATAGTTCAGTTTTTGAGTTTTTTTATAGGTGTGCTGAGGTTTTATTATCCAAAGAACTGAGACAAGTCATAGGATTCACATATACAGTTTCTATAAAAAGTATTCACCCCCTTGGATGTTTTATGTTTTTACTGCTGTCATAAATCAATCAGGGTCAATATAAATTGGCCTTCTATGCAAAATCATTTTAAAAAATGGGAGAGTGGCAAAAAGAAAGAAACTTTTTTTAAAATCTCAACTAGAGGCTTAATCTAGACTAGTTGAGACTAACATAAATTTTCTTTACTAAAGGAGATAAAAATGCTAAGAAACCAAACATAAATCCATTTGTAACACAATTTAAATATAAAATAAATCTTAATATTTACTTTATTTTACTGTTGTGTTTTCTTGTTTGTCATCATGGCCTGCCTCCCCTGACTGCATGCCACTGATCAGTATTGGTACTCGGTATCGGCAAGTACCCAAATGTAAGTACTTGTATGTATTTTTAAATATTTGACATTGCGCTTCCCTAGTTGTAGTGGCTCAATGTTGGAATAAATGAAATAAAAGCAATTGACACACATTCTGAAGGTTCTGGTCATTTGAGACAGACCACACCAAAAGAGGATTATTGTTTTGTAAGCCAAGCATTATAAAACTTCATAGTATTAGCCCCTGACATTTATACACAAGTACTGCACTCTTTTCACCCTTCTGTTTCATCTTGCACCGTGTCTTAGTGACTGGTATCAGCTGGACTACAGGTTCACCATCCCATAGGTAGCACCTATAAACACCAGAGCAGAGAACGGTGTTTTTGGAGTGGTGCCAGAACTAGGAGGCACAAACTGATGAAGAATCTTAGTTCTGCTGACAGGTGAGGATCAATTCTGCATCCTCCATTTTCAACATCCTGTGGCTGATATACACACTGTCCCTCCTCTGCACATGTCCAAACCATCTCAGCCTGGTCTCTCAAACCATCTCCAAACCTGATCTGTCCCTCTGATGGACTCATTTCTAATCCTGTTGATTTTTGTCCCTCCTGATGACAATCTGAACATCTTCATCTCTGCCATCTTCAGTTTTTTCTCTTTTCTTTTTGTTAGAGCCTCTGACTCCAACCAAACATCAAAGCAGGCTTCACAGCCATCTTCCCTTTTCACTCCTGTAGCTCTCAGTCTGTCACAAGTCCCGTCAGGGGGACTTGTGACAGAAAACAGAGCTTTAAAACTAGAGCTTTTAAGAAGATAGGATTGAGTGGATGGAGATGGGTGTCAGGACCCATCTCCATCCACTCAATCCTATCTTCTTTAAAGCTCTAGTTTTCTGCTCACTGCTTTGGTTGGTTGACTCCAGAAACTTAAACTACTTGCAATTTGACTGTTCCAACTGTCTGCCTCATTTAAATGTGGATTTTGTCTCACTTCTACTGTCTTTCATTCCTTTTCTCTCCAGAGCAAATCTTCACCTCTACAGATCTTTGCCACATGCTCCCTACAGATGTTGTCTGCAAGCATCATTGTCCATGGGGACTCCTGCCTGACCTCATCTGTCAACCTGCCCAGCACCAGAGCAAACAAGAAAGGGCTCAAAGCTGATTCCTGATGTCCATACCCACCTTCAATCCATTCCTCCCGCACATATCACTCTGTCTCTCTGTTCTTGCACGTCCTACACTATACTCAAATCTTTCTCCGCCTCACCTGACTTCCTCATACAGAACCACAGTTTCTAGGTTGGCCCACTATCATCTGCTTTCTCCAGACCTACAGAGACACAGAGCAGCTCCTTCTGACTTTTTTACACTTCTCTACAACTAAACTTCTCTCAAAGTGAACATTACATATCTGTAGAGCTTTTTCTCAGTATGAAACCATCCTGCTGCTCATTTTACATCTCTTCACTTGTTAACCTGGAATCAACAACTCTTTTCCAGATCTTCATGGTATGTGCCATCAACTTTATCTTTTTGTAGCAACTGTAGCTCTAAACATCCGATTTGTTCTTCCCACTTGGTACCAGAATACGAGTACTCCACTCCTTAGGCATACTGTCACTCTGTATGATTGTGTTCAACAATTTTGTTAAAAATATCTATTCCTCTCTCCCCCAAAACGTATTAACCCCCCAGGATGTTTTATTCTTTTTTTGTTCTTGTCATAAATCAGTCATGGTCAATACAAACTGATCTTTTTGACAAAATAATTTTCATAAAAACCTTCTTCAAAGTAAAAGTGAAATCAAATTTGTACAGAACAATCCCAACTAAATTAAAATATCTAATCTAAACTAAGGGACTGCATAAGTTCATCCTTTTAAAGGGACTGACCTAACTCAACTCAGAGAAAAGTGTACTGAAAAGCACAAGTCAGGGAATAGATACAGAAGGGTTTCCAAGGCCTTAAACACCCCTAGGAGTTTTGGTAAATTCATCATCAAGAAATGGAAGGAATATGGGACCTGTGTAAATCTACCAAGAGCAGGTCGTCCTCACAAACTGAGTCAACGTGAAGAAGGAGAGCAATGAGTGAGCCCAGCAAGACACCTGTGATTCTGAAGGAGTTCTAAGCTTCAGCAGGTGAGACAGAGAGACTAAGATACAACATTTGTCCAGGTACTTCATCAGACTGATCTTAATGCTCTGAGCTGAGTCTCTGGCTGTGGAAAACAAAACTGGTCCTAAATCATTTTTTAAACAACTAGTTAAGATTCAGCCCTGGTTTAGCACTGGTTTTAGTGGAAAAACAGCCAGAGTGGTATGAACTGATTTTTTAGGACAGATTTTTTTCTTCAGCATCTGAAGCTTGTTGACATTTATCAGACACACTTAAGTTACAGAAGAACTGCTCCGGTTCTCAAATTTTTCCTTGTACTGACCTGGATCTGGTCTTAGAAAACAACAACCCAGGTTCCCAACACTCTGTCTGAACTGAGCTGGATCTGACCTTATAAAAACAACTATCCAGATTCCCAACATGTTGTCTAAACTGTGCTGAACTGAGCTGGAGCTGGTCTCACAAAGCCTTTCTAATGAAAACTGTCAGATAAATATAAAAACTGTACTGACAGAAAGATGATTCATTAATAAACTCTTCCTAATGCCAACAAGATCATATTACACGCTGTGGATTATGATACACATTTGTGTGTATAATAAGATTTTCTGACTATCGAGAATATAATGCTGCATAAATAAGACCAAACTCAGACTTTAAGTAGAGAAAGTTAACAAACTCATAAAAATTCAAAGTCATGGTTCAACAAAAATAATCCACTCATAAGTTTCGTGGTGGTGGGGTTGGGGGTGGGGTAGGGGGTCGTTTTCTTTTTCTAACCCAGTACAGCCCTTTTCAGACATGATTAGAACATTAAAGTCTTCATTAAAGTAGTATCTGCTCTTTGATTTGGTCATGTCATTGTATAACTGTTGCTTCCAAATTTAAGTATATAAAACAAAATGCTGCAGATGGCAGAATATTCGTAAATCTAATTCGGGGCATTTCATTACTCAATTCTTTTTAAATTCTCAGTTTTTTAGTTTATCATGTTTCCAACAATTAAATTCAGTAATTTTCCCTGATCATAATGCCACATAAAGTACAACAAACTGTTAGTATTTAAACCTACAACTATGATTTACAGGTGGTAAATACAACTGTTCTGATGCCTGGCTGGGCTCCTCTCCCTCAGGGACAGGGACAGGGTGAGAAAAAAAAGAGTTGTTCAGGTGGTTTGATGGCCTCCAGACGTCTCTCAGAGGAGGTGTCAGATGTCAGGGCAGAAAATGCTGGAGACCAGCAGGAAGTTCATTCACGTTCAGTAGGCACCAAATTAACAAGAAGCAGATCATGTCTGCAAAGGCCTTCGCATGTCTTTAAAAAATTATTCTACAGAAGATAAAAACCGCGAATTAACTCTGTCAGTCATTATGTTTCTAAATAGGGAAAAGGTTTTGGGTAAACTTTCTTCAACGTGAACCATAACTGGGGTTCTTCTGTAGCACAGTGACTGTAATTCTTTATATCTTCCATCTTCCGTAGCTTGATGAAATCTGAATTATAAAACCTCATTTTTTCAGTATTCGATGTATGATACAATGATCGTGTGTGTTACAGATTAAATGATCAGCCAACATGGAAAGCTTGTTTGATAAAGAAAATAATGTGGATTGTCCTTCTGTTTCTAATGGATTAGCTGGAGGACTGAACGTCGTGCTGACAGTGTCATGATGATAACAGTGATGTAAACAAGGTCCAGTTTTAGAGTCAGTAACAACTTTAAGTGTTGTTCACACAGACATGTGTTCATACATCTGTACACCATTAACATGTCAAAACTGTGATATAAACAGCTTGCAACTGGATTGGAACTAGAGGAACCAAACTCGGGAGCAGAGGTATTATCTGGTAGAGACAGTGGAGTAATACCTGGTACAGACAGTGGCAGACACTGCGAAGCTGTGGTGGAAACTCGCTGGATGAACCAATAATGGCGTGGAAGAAGCGCTCAGTGATCTGCAGCAAGTTCCGCTGGTTCTCCTCCAGGTTTTCACCTTGCTCCAGTCTGACGGGACAACAAACACCTCCTTCAGTCAAGTCCAAGCTATAGCAGCGGAGCTGACGGGTCACAATCTACCCAACTGTCAGAGCATCCATGCAACATGAAATGGAAATGATGCAGCCATCATTTAGTTATCCTCAGTCTAAACATCGCCCAGTCCTGATGTGACTAGTCTATCATGGCTTTTTAACTTGTCATGTCAATCACATAAAGACTGTACAAATATAAAAATGACCAACTGTGACCATCAGAGCCTTTTGCAGCTCATAGTTCAGAAATTCTTTTATTATTACATATAATTTTCAGAGAGCAACTCCTTGTTTAAGATTTAAAGTACCTTCTACTCTGTGTTTGTGTCTTCCTCTTATTAAGTGTGTCTGTTAACTCCCTGACAGCACTCTTTTGACAGCTGCTTTAATGTTTCTCTTGATCCTGATTTTTTTTTAACTCTTCCCTACAGTTTCTAGATTAAAACGTTGACTGTTTGTCAACTCAGATTAGTACAAAAGGAAGTCCCAATTTCCTATTAGGCTTTAGAAAAGAAAGTTGATGGATGTTTGAATTTCTGGCACCAATTTTCATGGTCAATGATTGCCATCTGACCACTGACAGGCTGAAGCCATGCCTTAAATGTATCGTCTTCCAGCCACTTTAGCTGGTATTTGCATTTCCCTCTTTTGTCTCTGCTCCTGATGTTTTCATGTTTTCCCTCCAATGCGTGATCTTCAGACAACTGCTCACCAACCGGCCAGAAACAATCACCAGAATGGTTCCGTGTGTTACGATAATGTACATGTACTCTTTAATCTTAGAGTACTCTGGTAGTTTTACACTTCTCTGTTACTTTAATATTTTGTGCGATTCCTTGTGCATGTTCCTTTGAACTGAAACCCTGGCACACCAATTTCCTGTGGGATCAATAAAGTATGTGTGTGTAACTGTGTGTGTCTGTGTGACTGAAGGTATTAGGTTAATGTTAATGGTACAGAGGAGTGACACTATTCTACAACAGGTTCTGGTTTGTGTAATGGAGGAGTTTATTATAAGGTAACACCTATTGTTGATACGTCATGACTCTGTTATGACTTCTACTCCAAGTCCCTAAAGTTCTCACAGAATGAACCTGTTTACAGGATTGATGTTGACTTTTCTCTTCATTGGAACCAGACCGACTTGCTCCTCCCAAGACACTCCTTCTTGCTTCCATTACTCCAATATCTTTCATATAAGCTCCAGTGCTGATTTTGGGGGTCAGAGATTTGATTCGGAGACCTGGGACTCTGATATTGATTGTTGATTGTCTTTAACACTCTCTATATTTTGTGCACCTTACATAAATAAACCTGTTTGAGTGATTTCATTAATCAGGGCCTGGATTTTGATTTTTCTTCCATGAAATTTGTTAGCCATATGTGGTGTAGTGTCCAATTGTGAGAGATCCAGATAAAACAGTACATACCGGGTAGGGTCCACCTCAAAGCTAATGTGTTCAGGGGTTGAGATGACCCCTCTCAGTAGGGGTTCTAGTAGCTTCTGCAGATACGCTGCTCCATATACCTGTGGAGAGTCCGGTCAGAATCCCACATTCAGCGTGTCAGTACCAGAGGCAGCAGGTTAATGTGAGCAGCAGGTTTCCTACCTTAAAACAGAAGGTCATGATCTTACTGGCCAGGCTGTTCCCTCTGAACAGTGTCTGCATGGAGTCGGCCAGTTCCACCTCTTTAGAAAACATGTTCCACAACAGCTGGTACAATAAGTGACGGGAGTCAAATAGAGTTACTAGAACCCGGGCCAGCTCATCCTGGAAACCAAATGAACAAAAAACAGAACTGAAAATTAATTTTAGATGGCCAAAATCAGATCCAGAAACATTTAGTTAAAAGGAACAGTTTCCATCCTTCTGCCTGATAATTCACAACAATAACCTGAAAATAATCTGAAGTCAAGCCATAAATAGAATAACACAACAGAAGTTAAAACAACCAACGTTAAAACTGACATATTTTCTATGAATGGCCTCTGATTTCTTTCAGGTTTAGAATATCATAAATTAAATAACTAGATAAAAACTGGAAGGCTCACTTTGACGACAGAGTAGATGAAACCTTTTAGTTACGTCTGAAACTTGAGGCCACTACCACATGCGACCCTAAAAGGTAACTTTCTGCACAAAACTTTCACAAATCCAACCAAACAGCTGAGCTCTACAGACCCACTGAGACCCAGGAACCACATTAGCCAGGGCCATGGCGATGGGCAGCTCCCCCTGGTCCCCCATCATAGTCACGAGCTCCACCAGCCTCTCGAAGCGGTCAGCCAGCACCGTCTCAGCTAATGTGTCGAACTCTGTCCCCTGCTGCAGGATCTTGGTCAGCACCTCCATGAACGTAGCTCGGGTCTGAAGGTCCTTGTGATACCCCAGACCTGAAAAAAAACAAAGTCATGCTGCTATTCTACACTTCTCGTCAGCATGAGCTGATTAATATGACTACAAGCAGGAGGGTTGGGCGATTGGTCATTATCAGTTCAGCAACTTACGGTTGCTGATATAATCATGCAGGTGTGTTTCAGCTTTTCATTTTTCTTTTCTTGTTTTTTGAAGAGTGGCAGACAGGGCAACCCCTGTTCTTTGTACAACTGAGCAAGTAAGCCGTTTGTGGCCAACAATTTGAAATGTCTTAGTTTTAAACTGAAGAGTTACTCAAAATGTTTGGCAAGAAATAAATTAGATTTGAGCAACCAGCACTGGGCTGATATTCAGATCTTGATTTTGAACTGTACATCTATTCACAACTCTTAAGTGTAAAAATTACCTTTGGTAAAATAAAGCGGAAAATATTGTTCTTTAAAAAACAAACTACCATCTGATGGACTCCAATGGCCAATGGTTGAACTTGGCCAATCACCAAACCCTAACAAGCAGTACACTAACCAATGGAGTGCATGAGGCCACTGTCCACATTAGCATTGAGCAAGTTGGACATGGCCTGGATGGTGCAATGACGAAGGGACGCCAGGCGCCGAGACATTCCTCTCTTCCGTCCCCCAACCGGCTGACCCTCATCCTCGACCTCACTGCAGTCATTCAGCAGGTTCATGAACAGGGTGAAGTATCTGCAAATAAACAGAAGCAAAGAAAAAAAATGTCTTTTAAAAATTAATATACATTTGTGTTAACCTGTTAAACCTTGTTGTCCTGGAAAAAAACCTCTTCAGCTCCACAGTTGATCTGTCAGGAAAACCTCTCGGCACCAAAGAGCGGCTTAATTTTATCTGGTTGTTCTAAAACATGAAGGCTGTTTTATAACATTTAAATCTTGTCTGTTAGATGTCTTTTAAATAGGCTATTAATATTTGCACATCAGCCAAATTTCATTTGTCATTTTTGATTATGAAAAGATTAATTTTTCACCAAAATTGTTGCTAATTAAAACAAATAAATCACGCAGTGTTTGATTTATTTGATTTATCTGTGCAGAGCAATAATACTACCATTGTGTCCCAGTAGCTCAGCCATTTGATGTCAAGCCAACATCAAGTTGGACTGAGACCTGACAGAAAGTTAGAAGTAAGAATGAAATGGATGAGGTGCATTGTACACAGTCAGTGTATTACAGTGTGTCTGGGTTTGGATTTAAATTGTATATTTATTTGCAGGTCAAAAATCTTGAAAGGGAAAACTGCCTTCGCTCAAATAAAGTGGGAAATATCATCCTTTAAATCAAAATACCATGGCCAGTAGTCAATAAATTCATCCAATCACCCAATCTTAAAATGTGTATCTACACTAAACTTAAAAAAAAAAAAAACAAGCCAAAAGAAATACTTACCTTGTTCTATGTGAAACCTCTATGGACATTTGAACAAAGACAAAAAACTACTATTACTTTAAACTATGAATCATCTGTCACAGGTTGAGTTCTTACTTCAGGAAAAGCTGAGACTTGGCCTCCATCAGTTCCACTCCATCGCCCTCCTCTGGCTGCAGAGGTAGACCAGCCAACAGGGATACCACAGCTTCCATACTGGCCTGGTCCAGATCTCTGCACAATAAACAATAACAACTTGAGAGGTGGCTCACTCAGGGGAGCACAGAGTTAAAATATCCAAGAAGTTGCACCTTAACAAGCACTTGATATCATCATCAGTAACTTGGTTGGAGGTTCCCATCACCCAGTCCGTCAGGTACTCCACCATCTTGTTCCTATAAAGAGGAGTACAAGTAAAACCTTTGAAAGAGGCTGTGCAGGTAGATGTGCTGCAGACCTAAATATGGTGTCACAAAGTTGTAAATGACGTAAGAACTGCTGAACTGACCTAAACTTCATCTCCTGGCAGAAAGACAGGTCATCTCGTCTCTCCATCATCACCTCAACCAGCTGGCACAGTTTGGTTTTGATCTGGATCTCAGGGATTAAAGTACCCAGAATACGCACATACCTGGGAGATAAAAACAAGACCAGTACACCCAAAACTGTGACAGAGCAATACAGTGTGTGTGGGTTTTATATTCAAGCTTCTGATCTAATCAAACAATATTAAGATCATTTGGTGCTTTTTGTGTATAAACTTACTGCAGACCTTCACCAAACACAACACAGGCTTTAAACTGGTCTACATTGCATGTTTGGTTTTAGTGTTTTCATTTTTTTTTTAATGAAATGTCCCATTTAGAATAGGTTTTTGAAATGGAAAGTTCTTACCGAACCAGATTTAGCATCATGGTCTCAATGCTGGCTTGTCCCAGGTGTTCAGAGCTGCCTTCTGTGTGGTTATCTAACAGGTTCTTCATGATGGCTATGGTCTGGTCAACAAACTGGGTGTTTGTATCATTGATGGGAACCTGGAAACACAAAAAACACCAGAACAGTTCAGGTGCAGACAGAACAGTTAATCAAAGACATACAAAACTTTGCAAAAGTTTTGGGTTGGTCTGAAAAACATTAAGAAGTAAGAAGTAAGAAGGCATTTACCAATATAATTTCCATTTTATTTCCATTTTCATTGAAAATCAAATGAATTTGTTGGTTTGCCTTCAAAACTACACAAATAATTTTAAACATAAGCAAAATTAGGAATTTTGTTTGACTACAGTCAGCTGCATAGTTGAACAGAATAAAGAAAGTGCTCATGATGATCATTTTAATCTGTAGGTTTGAACAGTCATGAACTGAAACAGCTGTCAAAGGATTCAAACTGGATGAGGAGCAGCTAAACTGCTGCCAAGGTGATGTAGTAGAAGACAGTTTCATGTCTCAGGTCAGACACTTTGGAAAAGACAAAACACAAAGTGGTTCTACTGCATCAGTAAGGTTTCTCCCAGGTACAGGTTTCAAAGTAAACCCATTGTTTAGTACGAGTGGTTCAAACTTCTGAAAACCCTCAAAGATATAAGGAGCCTTCAGGATCACAGATGCAGCAGTCAGCTGTTAGGATCTGAAGGCAAGCACTGTTTAGGCCAAGTGTCTGATTGTTTTATACAAGATGTAACGAGCCCTACATACTTTGACTAATTCTTACAACAATGAAGTTGCTGCTTCAAAGCTTTATCCTGAATCTCTCTGCCAAATTTCATTTCGCAATATAAATATCATTGCATCCCCTACAGTGGAATGTTTGATAAATATTGTACATTAAATTAGGGCTGTATGACTAAGTGGGAATTTGAATTTATCTTAAAGATATGCTCAATCATCTGTTTAGCTTGCCAGTAACAAAATTTGTGAACATAAACTTGCTCATTTTTCAAAATGATAAATTTTCCTTTGCAATTTTTTTCAGCTTGTTACATTTTTTTTTTCACCTTAAATGTGTCTTATTGTATGGTTTGTTATAAAATTCATGAATATTCACAAATCTAAACAAAAAAAACTGAAAAAAAGTTTCAGTTCAACATACTCCTGCTTTGATAAAGTGCTTAAACATTTGCCGGTAAATCATTTACAAATTAAAAGCCTTCCAGTCTTTAATAAGTTCAGAAATCGCTTCTGTCGACACGTTTCACAAAAATCTCTTCTCTGTTTTGATCTGACTGATTGTCTGCTGCCCCATATTTTACTCATGAGTTACTCATCAATCATTCACAGACAAAATTCACTCAATAGTGTGTTTGGTATGGTTTATAAGGTTGATTTTTGTTTTTTCCTGTTTTTATTATTGTACAGCGCTTTGTGATTTTGTGTCTGTGAAAAGCACTTTATAAATAAACTTTACTTTACTTACTTACTAATAGTTGTTCTCCTAAATCAGACACGTCGTTTAGACATTTACTGTTCTGGTTTGGTGCTTGGTGTTAAATGTCATCAATTCAGAACGAAGCGAACCTCCTTGGTCCTGTTCACATTTGTTGCTAACTTTAGCTGTCAGACTGTGATCAGATAGCACTAAACACAGGTCAGAACTCCCTCAATGCACATTGAAAACGTTTTCACTCAAACCACCTTCTGAGGGGGTCTGCATATGTTTGGTAGCCTGAACAGCGGTCCATCTCAAGCCTCGATGGACCTCCTGCTGATCTGAGGTGACCCCACACATGCAGCAAACCAGACATCTCAGGGTAAAAAAAACAAACAAACAAATGTCCGCTCATCTGCGGCTGATTAAAGATAATTAAACAACAACCCTAGGGAACATTCTGAAGGTACTTTTTTTTTTTCAGCTAAAAGTTTTGATGAACGGTTTATTATAATCTTTAATAATAAAAAAGGCATCTTTTTTGATATTTTATTAATCAATGTGGATTACAGGACTTTGCATGATGAGTTTCTCTGGTTTAATGTTTAAGTGTTTTCAGAGCTGTTGGACTGCGGCTGTAGTCACTGTCAACTATAACCTGCTGTCAATCACAGAACAGCGTTATGTTGTAATATATTCACCTAAACACAGAGCTGATGTTACGTTCTCAGTGGAGCTATGTGAATTTTCCGTCTGCTCTGACACAGAGCTCTGAAGTCACTGACCATTTTACTCCTTTATTTCTTTTTATGTCCCGTCTGTTAGGTAATTAAGCCTTTTGAGAGATAATTCAACAAAAAACTGACTCAAATGGCTCTGAACCGTGTTAATGCCAAAATAATAAGATCCGATGACTGACTGTTCACACAGCCCTCTGTGTGATGTGTATATATGTGGTGTGTGTCTGCATACAGCACGGGTAACTGATAGGGCACACATTTTGCCACCAAATGTGAACACATGCTTCAGAGCTGACCGACAGTTAAATCACTTGAGACGAATTCAGAAAAGTTCATTCACGAAATGCAAACATGGCCTCAGAAAACTATCAGCTGAAGGTACTGACCCAGCATTCAGTCTCTTCAGAACCCAAAGTGTCTGTCCAGAAACAGATCTACTGCCATTATTTGGGTTTTGTTGAGTCAGAGCTACTAGCAGCACATGTGGTTTACAGTCGGTGAACACTGAACTTACTGGTCCCTGGGTGTCAAAGAACTTTCCGATGCTGTTTTTCAGTTTGTTGAAAAGCATGGGATAGAGCGCTGGGCTGAGTTCCAGCCCCAGAAGGTCTTTAACGTTGTTCCGAACGTGGAGGCCGACCCGGTCATGACCACACACGAGCAGAGCCAACAGCCGGTCCAGGAAGCGGCTGACAGGCGTTTCGCTGGAAGCCGATGGAGAGCAGGAAGAGGCCATGGTGGTAGACATGTCGCTGGAGACCACAGAGATCATGGAATGTTTACGCTCACTCGGGGGGCCCATAGGTGGGCTGTAGGTGGCTGGACCAGGGGTGTTGCGCTGCTGAAGACACACACCCCCCAGAGCGCACAGGAAGCCTGTCATGTTGATCCACTCCTGCTGTGGAAGAACAGAGAAACGATGAGACGCTTTGAACAATCTATCCGTTCAGAAATTTACTCTACTAATCTGGAGAAAAAATGATGATCCAAGCTTGAAAAGGTTCATTTGCTAGGTTTACTTATTTTATTAGAAAGGCAAAAGGCTGGTAATAATGTCTGTGTGTGACCAAATCATCTCATGATCCACTGGACAGATTTGAATGAAACTCTTGGAATGTGATCACTGGATCTTCATCTATAACTGATCAACTTTTACAGTCAGTCCAATTCAAAAGGGCTACCTCAAGAATCTCACTTAGAAAGCCCAACACATGGCTTTAATTCAGTCAATTTTACAGATACTGAGCTAAAACCTGATGTGGTAGTAACTGAGAATCTTTCACAACATGTTTTTGAGTGTGACATCTCACATTATTGCACAAGGTTGTAAATAACATTTTTTTAAGTTTGACCAAAACAGCTATAAAAAGTCTAATAACGCACATTAATGATCGAAGGTCCAGCATTCCTTGAATGAGATCATATTGCCACTGCCCTCCTTTTAACCCCATTTAAAAGATGAGAAAAATTACATTTTTACTCAACCACTAACACAGCTATGAGCTTCACAAACATTATTATTAGTGTTATTATTAAAAACAGCAGGTTTTATATTTGATCATTTCCTACATTAAAGGTCAGTCTTCAAAAAACAAAAACAAAAACAAACAAACAAACAGGCCCCTGAGCAGATTTTGTTGGTGACTTCTGGTACAGATAAAGTCACAGGCTGACCCCTCCTGACGGATGTATGTGTTGCAGGACTGCAGACACACTCAGATGTGAAACCAGCATGCAGTCAAATGAATTTAAAGGAGTCCATGTCTGAAATGTGTTCCAGCCACCGCTCTGCACTGCTCTGCGAAGATGGATGATGATGTTGCTGAAAAGGTTTACAGAAAAGATGAACATGCTTACCTGGCCATCTTCTGCCTTGCTTTTGGGGAAGTTGAGTATCTGTTTGGTGGTCTGGTCCCATTTAGAATATGTGTCATCCCAGGCCTTAAGGAAGAAATGAGGTGAGGAAAAACAGTGATGACAAAAACCAATCTGAGGTTAATAAGATGGGCACCTTGAAAGTGGCAGCTAGAGACAGCAGCTCTCCACCTGCTTTGCCTTATTTTCAACTTTCTAGTTTCTTTAAGACTTTTACTCTGTTCTTTTTTGTACTTTTATTGTATATATCTCATCAGAATGAACTTTACATATTCTTATACTTTCTTTGTGGCCCTCTTGATTATTTTGTCACTTTTTGTGATGGGGAGTTGCAACACACAGAGCAGTCTTGTGTTTACATGCACACAAGACCAGCTGTTAGCGCTCTCCAAAGCTTTATCGTCACTGCCCAGAGTTAAACTCACACAGAATGCCAGAATCAATGCCCTAACCATCTGCATAACTGTCTACATTAACTTCTGTCAGAACACCACAACCACCCCCATCTGGGACAATAGGCCAGGTTAGGAGACAGCTGAAGAAAATACTCCTGGGCAAGGCTGCAGGCCACAGTTACATCAGCCTTTGGGTGTCTGAAGTTCTGAACTTTCCAGCTGTCCAGCATCCTGCAGCACATCTTCAACATGAGTCTGCTGCAGTAAATTGTGCCAGCACTTTGGAAAACTTTCTGCCTAGGGCAGGTACTGAAGAAAGCGACCCTGTATGACTTTAACAACTTTAGTCCAGTTGCCCCAACGTCGCATATAAAGGTTTTGGAGAGACTGGTCCTAACTCAGCTTAGACCACAGGTGAAATCTACCTTTCAATTTGCCTACCAGCTCCATGATGTTATCATCTATCAGCTGCAACATGATCACTCTCACCTGGATGGTGCTGGAGGTTCTGTTAGAATCATGTTTTTCGATTTTTCCAGTGCCTTCAACACCATCCAGCCTTGTTTACCAAGTGTGAAGCTGCTCAGCATGGGTATCCTGTCCCATGTCTGGGGAGGACCCTGTCTGACGTGGTGATCAGGAACAAAGAATCACCACAGGGGACTGTCACTGTTCCTGTTTACACTGTACAACTCAGACTTTCAGTACAACTCTGAGCCATGCCACCCTCAGAAGTATTTTGACAACTCTGGGGTGGTGGGATGTGTTAGAGATGGACAGGAATTGAAGTACAGGGAACTGTTTGAAAACTTTATGGAGTGGTCTTACAGGAATCATTTGCTTCTGAATATGGACAAGACAAAGAAAATGGTGATCGACTTCAGGAAGAAAAACCCTACAACCAGCGCTAACAACATCTTGGAAGTAGTAGGGTTTTGGCAGTAGAGGTTGTGGACAGATACAAATACTTAGGAGTACTTCTGAACAGCAGGCTGACTGGAGCACCAATGATGCGGTGTACAAAAAGGGAATGAGCAGACTATTTTCTAAGTAAGCTCAGATCTTTCAACATGTGCAGTACGATGCTGGAGATCTTTTTATCAGTCCGTGTTAGCAGGTCCCATGGTCTGCTGGGGGAGCATACACAGATTACATTTACAAGTAAATGTAATATCAGTTACTAATTGAAAAGTTTGATTTAAAAAACAATCACATAAGCTAGTCTACAGGAACCAAAAGACTAATTGAACAGTCTACGCAGTGAAAGTAGAGCACTGAACTGTACCTCAATGTTTCCTGGCGTCGGATGTTCGACTCTTCTTAATAAGGCCATTACCCGTTTCTGTAAGGTGGATCGACCTGTAAAGAAAATTTCTCAAGATTACAATCTTCACAATCTGTAAAAAATTACCTGTTTTGATATTCAACATCTTTGAGCTCTACCGTCAAGAAGGTTTATTTAAATGGCTCCTTTCTGCTGGTAATACTTAATAGGAAACATATGTAAGACATCAGAACATTAAAGAATCAAAGAAACTGATGATGCAGAATGAGACCCCATTTCTATGTGACAGATCTCCTGGAAATGTTATAGATTTTTTTAAAGTTGATTGTGAAAACGTTACACTTGCACATGACAACACTTTTATTGCAATTGCTGTTTAGACAAGATAGCAATAGATGTTAAAACAGCTGTAGTTTTCACTCCAGGTTTGTATTTTAAATGATGCGTGCATGCACACAGAAACTTCAGTCTCAAGCATGAAAACAGTTATGGGCCTGTTCTTTCTTTGTTGAATGTGTGAAATGCATCTCGGCTGACCCAAAAGATGGTGTAGCGGATGTATGTTCTGTGTCTGAAGCTCTCATAAACTGAAAAAAGTGAGTGGCACAAAGACTTCTATCCACCATTCTTACTGCTGTTCGTGTACTTGCACAAGCGCAGAAAAGCTTTTGACTGCAGCCAGTCATTGCGCACATGTGCAACTTTACACCGATGCTGGGCATCTCCAAAAAACGTTCATTCTGAGACCTGGATTCAAAAGGTTTCCGTGTCGCAGAATCCAATCGCTGTTGTCAAGTTTACAAATGGATGAAACGTAACAAAAATGTTACAGGATCACTTAAAACAGTGTTGTGTAAACATGGCCTGAGAAAAAAAAAAAAAAGTTTAGATAAACAACTTGTAAAAAACAAAGAAATAAAAAGTGGTTTTGGACCAATTAACTCTCTCCTCTACAGAAGTTTGAGACTGCAAACTTTACAGGAGCCATGCTAGTGTAGATTCTCAGTCATCCAGGACAAAGTAAAACAAAAAACAAATTAAAATTAAAAGACAAAACAACTGGAGTTCTATTTTGTAGCTGAAGACGTTTTGAGCTTTCTCAATTAAAAACTGGAGAGTGTGGAGCATGAAATGCTCTGTTTATGCAGCTAAACTCGCATGCAGATTAATCTCACTCCACTCCCAATGGAGATTCATTAGGGTCTTTGTTTATCTGGGTCACAGAGATGCATGAAGGTGTGAATTAGAGAGAAAATGACTGGGTATCAGGCTTAAAGCTCCATTGTAAGTTTTAGAAAGTAGAAATCTGAGACCACTTCTTTAAAGTTGTTTTTTCTTGTTTAACCTTCACCCCTTTCAAACCTGTCTTCTCTGTCCAAAATGTGGCTTTTCCTTCCCTTCTGTCCTCTTAAGTATATGTTCGATCAAATGGTGTAGAGTTCAAATGACATAACATTTCTGTTTTAGGCCTCATCCCCTTCATATGTAAGAAATAAATAAAAAAAATAAAAACCCTCCAACAACTTTTTTCGGGTGTTGACACTTGTTAATTTATGTAGTTCTTACCTTACTGGAATTAGTTATTTAATGCTTAAAAAAGGTCATGGGACACCATCATTTTGTGTGCATCCCTAGTTTATTCCTGTTCAAACCACGTTAACATAGCTGGAGTTGCATTAATCAAACCTTTTGTACATTGTCAAGTGTGAACAAATGAGAAAAAGAACCTAATTGTAACCAGCCTAACAGGTTACTTATTTTTTTTATTTAAATTTAAAGAAATGTTCATTAAATAGGTTCTTACAGTAGAGGTCTCAACTCTAAAATATTATTACCAACGATTAAAAATAGACAACTGAACAAATAATCCTAACCTGTTCCCATCATGGTGCTGACAGAAGCTACTTCGTTAAAGGTAGCATAGTTTGGCAAAATCGTCTGGACAGGAACCTCATCCGCTGCACTACGGATGTCTGCCTCCTCGCAAAGATGGCGAAAACAGGACATGGCCACCAGCACTCCTTCGGTATCTGGGCTCCACAGAAACATGTAGAGGCCCACCTCCAGCTTGGTTTGGGCCTGCCGACAGATGGGAATACCACTACCCATTGTTGCGCACTCCTGGAACCAAAATCCAACAAAAATCCGGTCAAATATTAAGTTACGAAATAAAAGCAGAAACCTTGTCAACAATAACTGTCTCAACAAGTTTCTGACAGCCATCAGTCAGGAGACACTTGTTGCACCTGTTAATAGTTTAAACCAGTGATAATTCAGCCATACTGAAGTGGGTTAGAAATAATTAATCTTATCCGTTGTAGATAGCTTGTTGAATGACCTCTATTTAGAGAAATGGCGTGATTATGACAGCAAAACTGAATACAACCAAGACCAAAGTGGATTTCTACCTTAAAACAACTCCAATGTCAAAAATTTCACAGCAGTTCAAGATGACACCAATTTATGCCTGTTAACAAACAAATAATTCTGTGTAAAACAAGATATACTTTTTTTATATCATTTACATGGATACACCAAATTCATGTTCAAATTTAAGTTAAAGTGTAACTAATCCCCCTGACAAAGCTTAAGCCCGCCTCCAGGCACATTTTGAAAATCCCACCAAAGTGGGTGGAGCCAAGCGTGGGCATGAGCAGTGTCTGTGTGTGAGAGATACGCTTTTATACCCGAACTGGGGGGGGGGGG
>NC_051431.1:28039757-28046928 GCF_001649575.2 Kryptolebias marmoratus | reverse complement strand
GGGGGGGGGGGGGGGGGGGTTGTCGTGTGTGACAAAGTCGTACCAAGCTGTACCACTCTAGCCAATAGGAAAATTCAACTGCCTCAGAACCGTTTGACCATGGAGGGCAGTAGTGAGACGGTTTGAGGCAAAAATAATGCAGAACACACAACTTTACATGAAGCTGTCAAAATTTGCACAGAAACATAAAGATAGAACTCTAAATAACCTGTTTAGATAGTTTATCAACAAAGACAAGGTTGATTGGGGTTAGTTACACTTTAAGAACATAAGTTGGTTTCAATTCTCAAATGAAGAACTTCTATTCTTCCTATGGGACAACCTCAATGATAACTACATGACATAATTTGTTAATATCCTACAAGTGAATGACATCCCGTCACGGGTAAGAAGATTAAGAACATTACCTTGTTCTTGAGCAGAAACTTGTTTCTGCAAATGAGGATCTCCCTCAGCCACTTTAAAATGTCTGTCCCGTTTACCATCTGGTGGCCAATTAGTTTACGGCAGATGAGGAAAAGTACCTGTGAACTGACAAAAGAACAACCAAAAGACAGATTTTGTAAATTTCCGTTTGTACAATAAAAAAAATCTCAAACGTTTGCGAAATTAAACATACTGCAATGTTAGAAAAAATATATCAGAATTTTAGAAAACATAGACAGCAGAATAAAACATTTGTTTTTAATTATTCACATATTCTTGTACGCTAAAGACAAATTGTCAAAAAATGTCTAATAGCATAATTTCAGTAATAAAGTTGTGATGCTGTGGCAAGAATAAATCAAAGCATTATTCATATATATGCAATAAATAAATGTGGCTGAATGGTATCCAAGAGAGGCAAGGTGATCACAACTGAAGGGGCTGAACTACCTGAAGCTAACATTGCAGATGTCCAGGACAGCTACAAGTACCTTTGAATCCCACTGACAAATGGCAACTATGATGAGGCCACAAGGAAGTCAGCCACAACCAAATATCTACAGAGAGTAAAGGCTGCTGCATCCTCCTGGAGAACTGAGAAAATTGTTCTCCCCCAGGGCTGCAAGAAAAGAATGATGTCACCTTTTTTGCAGCCCTGGTTTGGTAGTTCTTGCAGCTTGTTCGACAGTTCATCTGCGCACAACTTTTTTTCTTGCATGGTGTCCGACAACTATTGTGTGATTGGACAAAAAATTGCAGTGGGCGTAGTTAATGCAGAAAAGTGGAAACATTGACATTCTGCACCCACAAGTGCTGCACTTGAGTTTCTCATGAATTAGGAAATGTCCTGGCCAAAGGAAACTTTGCTCTTGCTACCTCAAGAAAACATACAGTTCTCGGAGAGTATGTAACAAGCCTAATGCAGATCCTGAAGAGCCAGCTGAATGGTAAGAACAAAGTCCAGGCCATCAACACATATGCTGTGCCAGTCATCAGAAACCTGCTGGTAAAATAACCTGGCCAAAGGAGGAGACAGAAGCTACTGACATCAAGACACGAAAGCTCCTCACAATGTTTCACCCTAAGTCCAGCACCCTGAGACTGTACACTAAGAGAAAGGAGGGAGGCAGAGGACTAGTGAGAATCAGAGCCGCTATACAAGATGAAACAACTAAGATCCTGGAGTACATCAAGAAGAAAGCCCCCAGTGATGATCTGCTAAGTAAATGTCTCAGGCAGCAGTAACCCAATGAGGAAGAGGAGAAAGAGGAACCATCATGGAAAGATAAGCCCCTGCACAACATGTACCACCGGCAGATTGAGGAAGTGGCTGATATCAACAAGTCCTACCAGTGGCTAGAAAGGGCTGGACTGACGGACAGCACAGAGGCACTAATCATGGCAGCACAAGGGCAATAGAGGCCAGGGTCTATCATAACAGGCAGGACCTAAGATGCAGGCAGGCAAAGCATACATGGAACGCCATAACCAAGTGGCTGGAATAGTGTACAGGAACATCTGTACTGAGTATGGACTGGAAGTCCCACAGTCAAAGTGGGAGACTTCGCCTAAGGTGGTGGAGAAGGACAGGGCTAAGCTAGTGTGGGACTTCCAGATCCAGACTGACAAACAGGTGATGGCTGACCAACCGGACATTGTTGTGATCGAGAAGATACAGAAGAAAGCAGTGGTAATAGATGTAGCAGTCCAAAGTGACTGTAACATCAGGAAGAAGGAGCACAAGAAGCTGAAGAAATACCAAGTGCTGAAAGAGGAAATAGAGAAGTTGTGGAGAGTCAACGCCTCAGTGATGATCTCTGAATGGTCCTCAGAGATCTCTGTCCAGAAGAGTGCAGTCCTAGGGACAGCTAGGATACTGTGCAGAACCCTCAAACTCCCAGGCCTCTGGTAGAGGACCTGAGGTTGAAGTGAAGTGGAAAAATAGGTTGAGAGCCACTACCAAAAACATGCATGTTAGTTTAGTCTTCAGTTCCTGTGTTGGTTCCAGGATGAACTGGTGACCTGCCTGGGCATTTATTGGGAAAACCTTTTGTTTCTTACATAAACAGAATTAAACTGATTAAATTGTGAAAAATGGTCTACCAATGCTAATGAGACAAAACATTATCTGCTGTGCCTGCAAGAAGTGGAACACACTCAGGCATTTGATATCAGCTACTTTCAGTCTTATACTGTTCAGTACCTGATGTCCCAAAATGTCTCGATGGGAGCGTGAGGATTCCACAGCTCTATATTCTCAGGCTGGTGCAAAACTAACAGCGCCTGGAAGTTAAAACCAAAGGCA
This sequence comes from Kryptolebias marmoratus, assembly GCF_001649575.2. NCBI lineage: Eukaryota > Metazoa > Chordata > Actinopteri > Cyprinodontiformes > Rivulidae > Kryptolebias > Kryptolebias marmoratus. The sequence continues at coordinate 28,044,197 of NC_051431.1, read as the reverse complement.
AAAGAAGCAGTGAATGAAAACAAAGAGAAGGTCAGGTATTAAAGTGTAAAACAACAAATATCAGTGCAATGATGAAGGTCAAACAGGACTATTTTACAGCAGATGTTTGGACTTAAAATCATAAGCCAACCCAGATTTAATGTATATGGGCTGCATTTTAATTACAAGTTCTTATTTTGCACATATTCTACACAACAACCTGTTTGCACAAGTGCAGAAATTTATTGCAGGCTTAAATAATGTTCCTGAAACGAAAAAAGCCAGAACCAGGACTTTACCAGAAACAAAATTTAACTTTCAAATGGTAAAAAAAATTCTTCAAATTTTTTGATGTCCTTCCTCTTATAATAAAACCAGTCATTTAACTTTATCATTTTGTCCTTTCACAATATTTTTTAAAAACAGTTCTAATTATTTAATTCAATAAAGTGATTGAACTAAAATCATTTAATAATGTTATTAATTCACTTGTTTGTTTTGTTCTTTTTCCCCCAATCATTCATGTTAACAGCATTTTATCAAATAAAGATTAGAAATTCATCTTGTTCTGATGAGACTTTAAATATTAACAGGAAGTGTGAAAATGTGGGATCACCTACAGGTTGAAATGTTTCTTTGTGTTTTTAATCCACAAAGTTTAATATTATATTTCCTCAACTGTTTATCCATTTTTTAATCAATAATAATAAAGTTTTATTGAGGAGACATGGTACCTTGCAAAATAATTATTTTCTTATAGTAATCTTTTTTCTTTTTTGCTTTACAACCTGCAATTCAAATATTTTTTTATTTTGATTAAAAACAATAATTCTACAAATATACTTCCAATTAATGAAGTCAATTAAATTTTAAAAAATGTTTTAAATAATTAAAATAAAAATATTTTTCTTTTGGCTGTTCCCTTTTCAGGGCTCACCACATTGATTCATCCTCCTCCATCTAACTCTGTCTTCTGCATCCTCTGTCCTCACTCCCAACTACCTCCATGTCCTCTCTAACTGCAAAAACAAAACTGAAATATGGTGTGTGCATATGTATTCAGCCCCTATACGTCAGTACTTTATGTCACCACCTTCCAGTATCAAGTCTCTTCAGGCTCTTCTGCTCTTCTCTCCATGATCTCGGTCCATCTAAGATCTTTGTCCGTTCTTCATGACCAATCTGCTGCAGCTCCTTCAGGTTGGACAGGTGCTGCTTTTGTCCAACAAACTAAAGATTCTCAGTTGGACTGAGGTCTGGGCTTTGACTGGACCATCACAGGATCTTTACTGGTTCCTCTTAAACCAGTGGAGTGTGTATAGGGTTTTTCTCCTGGTGGAAGGTGGACCTCTGTCCCAGTGTCAAATTTCTGAAAGACTCCAACAACGAACTCCTCTCAACAATTTCTCTGTATTTTGCTCCAACCATGTTTTCTTTAATACTGACCAGTTTCCCTGCCCTTGCTAATGAAAAAACATCCCTACAGCATGATGCTGCTACCACCATGCTTCACTGTAGTGATGGTGTTCTCCCCATTAAGAGAGATGGTAAATTTGCCTCAGACACAATGTTGTCTTTTATGTTTAGTCTTAACTTACCTCTAAGGGATGTTCAGAGTTCTGGGATATTTTTTATAACCCAGTCCTGATCTGTTCTTCTCCACAGTTTTGTCTCTGACCTGTGCGGAGAGTTCCTTGGTCTTCATGATGTCTCTTGCTTGGTGGTAGACCTTACTACTTAGAGTTGTTGAACTGCAGTTGGTTCTGGAGGCTGTCAGAACAGCTGGATATCATTTGACAGGTTTAGATCATCTGACACTAAGACTGACTAAAGGGGGATCCTATTTAACTAATGTGATTTCTGAAAGGAATGGGTCAAAACAAAATACATATGCACACACATTTAACTTAATTGATCTGGAGTATATTTAGAAAAAAATTTAAACATTTTAATAAAATTAGAACTCCATTTGAATTCCAGGTTGAGAGGGATGCATACTTTTGAAAAGCACTGTATAAAAAAAATACAATATTGTTTTTTTTTCCTGCAGAAATTTCAAGAGAGATCAAGATAATTTGCTGGGTCTGTCCTGTTGGGGTGTTGTGTCTCTACAATAGCTCAGATAAAATGAAACAATTCTTGGCTTAAGAGTGCAACTTTGACATTTTTACAGCTGGCAGTTTCTCCTACATGTCAAGAAGGCATGGGTGAAAAGGGGAGAGGGGTTGTACTCAGGTTTGATCAGTTTAGTTTGAGGTGTTGCTATGAGCATGGAAATGATGAAACTTGTGATTTGTTTTGACCTCCATGGCCTCCTGTGAGAGCTGAGGCATGGTGCTGAGAGGAACCAGCTGGACCAGACCCGTGATGAGTTCTGCTGTGCTGCTCTGCATCTCTATAGGCTGCTTCACCGGATTCTAACACACAAAACACAGAAAATCATCAAACCGTAGCATATTACCAAAACAAATAATAAGAACAATTTGGCACAGTGATTTTGCTCACACGTGACGGTGAAACTGAGTCAAAGTGACAAGAAATAAAGTCACCATCAGAACTTCATTTATCAGAAATGAAAGTATAAAAACATGACTTCAGTTTGCAGAAAACATCTAAATAAAAGCTGTCTCTTAATGAACCCACCACGCTCTGTGGACTTACATGGAGCATGAGTTTAGGGTCTGCGTGGATAAGTTTGACCAGAGCGAGCAGGAGGCACTTGTAACTCCGAGTGTCGAGGTCTGTGGCTTTCTCCTTGAACTTCAGGCTGGTGGTCCTCTTCCCAATGAATGTCAGACTCTGTAAGAGAACAACATACAACAGAGAGTTTGTTAGCTGCTCTACTTTACCATAAATCACAAAGACCACCATAATTTTCCTCCTAATCAGGTGCCCACTGATCAGTCTGTTTGAGGATCAAACTGAATAAATTTGATGTTACTGAAGCCACTAAATGATGTTTTCACACCAAAGTACAGCCCCAGTTTTGAAAAGTCAGAATGTTGTGTAAAACGTTAATAACAACAGAAGCCAATGATTTAAAAATCTCAAACATATCAAATGTTTAAACTAAGAAGTGACACCATTTTGTTATGGGGCTGGGGTGAGGGGGTGGAATAAAAATAATTTCATGTTGAATTTGATGACAGGAACACATCTCAAAAAGTTGGTATGGGGTGTAAAGTATGGTGTGTGCTCATTTCTCATTTCTGTTAAACTTATTACAGCTTTATAACGAGTTTTATTAAAAGGGATCTCACAAAGGTACAAACATTTAAAGCTTGTAAAAATACTTAATAGTAATGCAGTTCAAACTACAATATAATCAAACCTTGATACTTTGATTGCTAAGAAATGAGGTTATTATTAGTCAACGATAAAATAGAAACTTTGATATTGCTAAAAAGATTTGATTGTTAAAAGAAGGTTATGATAAAATGTAAACAAACTTCGATATCCCTAAAATGATTTGATTGCTGAAATGAGGTCATGCTTAGCTTTTGACAGAATAATCACTAAGAACAGTTGTGTCTGTGGGGTGAGGGAGGCTGAAGGTTCCAGGGAATCATGATATGATAGTATGATTTATAGTATAAAAAGAAGTGGAAGGGGTTATTACTTCAGACACAACTGGGAACGTGTTGCTGTTGCTTCATGTTGGTGAGTTGTTGTTTCCATTTGAATAAATGTATGATTTGTTTTTAAACCTCTGGTCTGGACTCGTTTTGTGTGTCCATCTTTTCTGCAACATCAAAAGATCCAGTGAGAGAAACTAAGTGGTGAGGTGAGATTCATCTGAAAGGAGTGAATACTAAAACTTGGTTTTCTCAACAAGGGGAAAAAAACTGTTATAAAAGTAATTAGTACAAGTAACAAAACTGCTGGAGGAGCATTTTGCAGTTAACTAGGTTAACTAGCCACAAGTCAGTAAGAGGACTAGGGATTGCTGCTCTGCCCACTTTGCTCATCCTGATTGTCACACCTGTAGAGGAACATTATCCAAGTTTCAAAACAGTCAGCAGTCAGACTGTACCAACCAGCTGGTAATAAGATTCATCATCTATCAGTTAGTGCTGGGCGATATAACGATACATATCATAGAGACGATAGAAAAGTGTCTATCGTGATATATTTTCTACTATTGTCTCTATCGTTTCTATTGTCTCTATCGTTTCTATTGTCTCTATCGTTTCTATTGTCTCTATCGTTTCTATTGTCTCTATCGTTTCTATTGTCTCTATAGTTTCTGTCGTTTCTATCATAATTGTATCAATGATTCATGTAAATATTTCATAACGTAGGCTACAACGAATCTATTAGTGTTGTCTCTTTGCATACATTCAGTTTATATAAGTGATAAATAATAAGAAAAAATAACTATTTTGTGAAGAACCTCCGTTTTGCGACATGACGCTGCTTTACGTGTGGGTTTGTGACATGCTTTACGGCAGCGGCTTTCTG
>NC_051431.1:28035032-28038030 GCF_001649575.2 Kryptolebias marmoratus | reverse complement strand
CCTTCTGAGTTAATTGCAGCCCTTAGAGTCCATTGTCCAATTACTTTTGGTCCCTTGAAAAAGAGGAGGCTATGCATTACAGAGCTATGATTCCTAAACCCTTTCTCCGATTTGGATGTGGAAACTCTCATATTGCAGCTGGGAGTGTGCACTTTCAGCCCATATTATATATATAATTGTATTTCTGAACATGTTTTTGTAAACAGCTAAAATAATAAAACTTGTGTCACTGTCCAAATATTTCTGGCCCTAACTGTATATATTGCTGCACTAAAATGCAGCAGATCTCATTTGTGAAAGTTCAGTTAAATGTCACTTCGAAATAAAGCTTGAAAAAAGTAAGAAATGAGATTATTTTTTCATATTTTTCAGAGAATAACTGACAACGTACGTAATTGGGGTATATCGTGATATATATTGTTATTGTGATATAAAATTATCCATATCGTGATACAGGATTTTTTCCATATCGCCCAGGACTACTATCAGTCATCAGTTACTGGGGGGACTACTGATGAAAATCACCTGATATCACCTACATGGACATTTTAATTACACTGCTGTCTCATTATGAAGTTTCAGCAATGTGCAAAAGGAATAACAGGAAAAATAGGAATATTTGTTTATGTGTAAACTTTATTTACTGTCAGTAATCAGTGCTGTTCTGTAAGCAGACACCAATCCACACATCCGATCAGAGCTTTGTGACAGAGATCAGCAGTTTTGAATCCCAGAAACCAATGCAAGCATTTCCATTTTTTTCCACAGCAGAAGGCATTTCCAGCAATAAGTAGGAGCTGTTCAAGTCATGTTTGTTATGCTATAAAACAGCAGAAAAGTAGAAGAATATCAGTACACCTACATCGGTTAGACTGATACAGTTATTGTGAAGACTAAAGCTGCTCTATTCTGAGCGCGCTTGGAGAATGTACTCAGTTAAATTTTACAGACTGAATGATGTTTAACATTCCTTCCCTTTCAGTGTGATCATTAAATGAAGTGGCTCAAATGAGTAATTCGTTTGTAAATAACATGTTTTGCTGAGTGAGAAAAGGAAGCATGTAAAGTGGCGTGTTGCTATCAGCTCACCGGTGTCATGCGCAGTGGAGCGTGAGTGCCGGAGCTCTGCACGACTCGGTTCAGGGTGTCTGAGAACATGAAGCGAAGCTCTCCAGAGTAACAGTACACTGCATCGATCTTAGGCCACCAGTCCAGATGGGACTGAAAGAAGGCATCGCAAGAAGAAAGGTAAATAACACACACACACATTGTATTGTAAGTACTGTGTAAAGATGTTCTTCAAACTTACATTAGTAATTATTCTATGCAGCGAGTTGACCAAAACGAAGTGAAAGGTTGAAGGCGAGGAGGCGGCCAAACATACCTACAGAGCAAACAAAAAGAACCATGAGAACAAAAGCAGGACAAAAATTTTAAAACATCCCACTTAATGTAAGGTTAGCAGCTAGTTGGTCAGCAACCTGGGATGAATTACGTTTTTTGGCATATGTTGTTTTGCACCCTTTATTAGGCATGTAAATATATAAAACACTATTTATGTAAAATAAGCCAAAGTCATTTCCATTTGTAAATTTTTTTTTGTTTCTGTGATTCAATTTCACATATAAGCATCATAAGCTTACTAGCTTCCTCCTGGTGTTCATTCACAAACCAGATAATCACAGATAATTAAGATGCAATGATAATTGTGTTATAATTGCATCACAGCGCTCTCAATTGTAATTGAATTGCCTAAAGATTCTCACTCCTACTAATCAGCTCTTAAAACAATTACAATAAACTTAAACTAAAGAGAAACTTACTATGAAACGTTCTAGTAATCAATTAATCAAGCAATCAATCTCTCCATCCATTTTCTTTGCCCGCTTTTCCATTCAGGGTCGCAGGGAGCTGGTGTCTACCTGCAGCAGTCACTGTGTGAGAGGCGGGGGACACCCTGGACAGGTCTCCGGTCCATCACAGGGACACTTAGAGACAACCATTCACTCTCACTCACACCTAGGGATCATTTAGGCCCTATTTACATGAGACTGATCTCCTGGCAACATTAAAGATGTTTTTAGATGTTGATTGAAAAATGTTTCACATTTACACAGCGCTGCTGAGCTCAATGAACCTGCTGTAGTTCCATGCCAGCCCACTAGTTGCTGCTACATGTTTAAAAGAGTGAGTGACATAAACAGCACTGTGCTGTCACCCATTACTACTGTTGTTGATCTACCCCTGCGTGGGCAGAACGGCTATTGACTGCAGCCATCTGTGGTGCATATGTGTGATTCCACATGGTGCAGAAATGCAAATGGGAGGGTCCAAAAGGACTCTGAGACCTAAGTTTAAAAACCTCCTGTGTCAGAAAATCTGACCGCTGTTGTCGTGTAAATGAAAGGCCAAACTGCAACAGAAATGTTACAGTTTCGCTAAAAAACAGCTTTGCCTAAATGGCCCTGAAGAGTTATCAGTTAACCTAAACTGCATGTTTCTGGACTGTGGGAGGAAACCGGAGTACCTGGAGTACACCCACACATACACGGGGAAAACATTCAAACTCCAGCCAGAAAGGCCCCAAGTGGGAGGCGATCCTGCCACCTTCTTGCTGAGAGGCCAATAATAAAACCCTGACAGATCCAAACTTTATAATGAGAATGATTCTGATAAACAGTTAATAAAACTTATAGGTAGGGCTGCAACAACAAATCGATAAAATCGATAAAATTCGATAAAATTTGATAATTAAAAGCGTTGGCAACAAAATTCATTATCGATATGTGTCGCACAATTTATGCGTCACTAACGTTGTTGCGGAAACGGTGACGTCACCTGCAGTGCGTTTGCTGAACAAACTCCGTCCCAAGTATAATGGCTTGCACTTATATAGCGCTTTATCTAGTCCAAGGACCCCAAAGCGCTTTACACTACAATACACTACAATATAAGTCATTGCTCTGTCCACTCCGTAAAAAAAAAAAAAAAAAAAAAA
>NC_051431.1:28016038-28034683 GCF_001649575.2 Kryptolebias marmoratus | reverse complement strand
TGAAACACGGGTGGTAAATAAGCTATTGTTATTTTCTGCTTGAGAGCTAAGTATATAAAGTGAGAATGTTGAATTGAATTTATATTGATTTATTTAAAAATAAGAAAGTAGTAAAAGTTTTACATCAACCTACTCCTTTACATACAGATTACTTTTTTATGTGGGCCAAAATGAATGACTGAATGAATGAATGAATTCCAAGACGACCGATTAATCAATTAATCGAGAAAATAATCGCCCGATTAATCGATTATTGAAATTATCGTTAGTTGCAGCCCTACTTATAGGTGAACAAAACAAATGAAAATAAAAAAACAAAACATATCTTCAGAATATTACCAAGCATGGCTGGTAAATCATTTTTAATCAGTGAGCGGCTAAGAGGACTTTTTTTTAAGCCCTGAGATGTCCGGGTAACAAGTCTGCTGCTTGTTTGGGTTCATGTCAGTTCAGCAGGTTTTACAGTGGGGCTCAAGACAGAGTTCAGACTACCAAATGTATGCAGATAATAGGAGTGAAGATGTTTTAAGTGTGCACTGTGGCTGTTCACACTTGTATTTATGGCTATCCAGATGCAATCTGATTGCTCAGGACAGATGTTAGTGCCAGATCTGAATGGAGTCTGAGTTATAGCCCACATATAAGATGTGACAAGACAGAATCCAGCTCATCTGTCCTCAATTAAAAAAAATAAAATCCTACTAAAAAACACCAACCATATAACCTCCTTAACACAAATAACTGTTATGTGTGTTATATACCAGCCTTCATGTTCCGATTCATGCAGCATTCAGTTTACCTTAAAATGCTGGTTGTTATGAGGGTTGATACGAAAACAGGAGACGAAGCAGTCCACCATGAGCTCCACGTCAGCGTTCTGACTGCTCGTACCCCTCAAGAAGGGTTTAGCAGGGTTAAACAGCAGAGCCTGAAGGAGCAACAACAGATCAATGAAGTCAAACAGTTCTACAGAAAAAAACAACAAAAAAAACAAACTGATATGCTCCTACAAATCTGGATGAATATGAGGACAACTAAAGCCCTTGAAATGCTGGATTTGAGAAATATTACCCATGTAGCATTCCCTAAAACCTCTATAATGTTGTTCAAGATTGAATTCTTTTAGACAGCAACATTTAAGCTGCTGTCATACTCCACGTATGACTCGACTCGTTCTTTTTATCCAAAACCCACCAAGAAGCTGGGACCATCCCTCCCCGAAACAACCCGGGTCAGCCAGCCCCTGCCCCCAAACAGAAACAGAGATGCCAGGAACCGGAATCCACCCGGGAATCCGGAATCCGAACCGGAATCCCCCAAACGACACCCAGCCCCCACCCTAACATTCAGACATCTCCCAGAACACATGAGACAGACACCCAGGCTGAGGTCAACTCAACCCCTCCCACAACAAAATGTGGAAAAAGTGAAGCTCTGCAAATATTTTCCAGATGAGCTGTAGTTTTCAACCTGATTAGAAATCTTGTGACGTTTTAGTCTTGTGGCACAAGAAACCTCATTTCAATTTAACTTTTAGAAAATTAATATTGGTAGGTGATCGAAGACTGCTCCGAGTTGATTCGAGCTTACTTTTCTTTTCTTTTTTTAAAAAATTGCATCCTGTTTTAATCTCCACCATTTAAGTGAACATTTTCATAATTTTCCCATGTCACATAAAAATAAATCCAGTCTTACTGTGTTTTCTTTAAGCTTTAACGCCAGAGGGAAATAACACAACTTTCATCTGTTACACCAGAGAATATTCTCACTGCTGCAAGACACGGACAACAATATTTTAATATGTCAAGCAAAACATCAGACCTTGAGATCCACAACAATGGACTGGACCAGCAGGAAAATGGTTGAGTGATCTTCCCAGTTGATGTAGGTAGAAGCTTTACAAAGTTTGACACAGGCGATGGCAGCACTCTCCATCAGCTGCTTGTTCCCACCCTGTCCGGCCAAAGCTTTCCTCAGACTATCCAAAAACAGTTTCTGCAGACACAACACCAGAGGAAAGAGTTTGGGAATACTGAGCTCTGACGTTGGGTGGCATTTGTTGGGTATTGTTTCCACCCACCTTGTTGGCTTTGCTATCCTCCACTGTGTCTTTAGAGATTGTGTGTGTAATCTCTGGACAAAGGATGAGGAGGATGATCTGTAGAGGCCAAACAGCTGCCTTCCTCTTAGCACTTTCTGCAAAACTGTCCACCAGGTCAAACAGCTTCTCTGCAGCCTCTGCACATATTCCAACACACACACAAACACATCATTGTTGTGACAAATTGTTGCAACAAATTAAAAAATATACATAAATCCAAATTAAAAACCTAGGATTTCCTCAAAGGAATCCATAATCACCTGCCACCTTTTAAGTCAGAATTTAAGTCAGACTAAAATCATCTTGTGATGATGAGGGACATTCTTCTAGCTGTTTTGGTCAAATCTTATAAATGACATTGTGTGCAATTTCATGCAATACTGTGAGATCTCCTGAGATGTGCTGCACTTGCAGTATATGTTGATGATGACTCTCAGCAACTACCACACCAAATTTAGCTCAATATGTGTCAAACTGATTGAGTTATAGCCATTGTTGTGCTGGCTAGGGCCAACTTGCTCAGTTGGCCATCTTAAGTAGAATGAAAAAAAAAAGCCAAAGTTTAGGGAAAAATTATGGCACAATGTGTAGTGCTATGTGTATGTATTAGGAATGATGACCATCTACAGCCACGCCTCATTTTAGCTTTATATTTGTAAAACAGGCTGAGTTATAGTCATTTTTGCGCTGGCTAAGGCTAGTTAGCTGTGGCACCCATCTTGAATAGTACTGACTTCAAAAGTGAAATCTGTTATAGATGAACATCCAGTGATTACTTTGTAAGAGTTTCATTAAATTCCATCTAGTGGTTCATGACATATTCTGCTAACGCTAAGGACAAATGAACACACATGCACCTACACCGGCTGGTGATAACAAACCATCTTATTTTTGACTTTTCTGCTTTTTTTTTCAAAAACAAAAGTCAAGCCCGATCTTGAGACAAACCTCTAGGAGGAAATAAAGAGAACTGCAGTGAACTGCATAGACAAGATCAAAACTCATCAGGAATTAGTCTCATCCTTGAAGATAGATGTTATGTAATCTCCCACCTAAGTGTCATGAGTTTACATCACCCCAGCTCAGAGCAGACACTGTAACATCTTATAGATCTTTGCTCAGTCAGAAGGGATTTATTTCCAAATTGAAAATCAAATCTTCTCCAAAACACTTTAAGAAAGTGTCTTTATTTATTTATTTAAAATATATTAGTATCTTCTAAAATACAAATCAAAAACAGCACACGATGTTCAGCTGCTGTCTTTACGCTTCATAAACATACAGTTATGGTCATTTGTTTTGTTTTATTCTTATGGCTTTTCTAAGTAGGTATCTCTCGCCTGGTGTCTTCATCCTGTTTCAAACCTCAGCTGGTTTGAGAGGAGCGTGTGGTCCTGAAGAATCATTTAAACCCTGATTCAAGGACTGTGCAGCTTTAACATGCCGTCATCAAGAGCAAAACAGATATTACACATCCATTTAATTCATAAAGGCCTTTCAAAAGAGATGTGTGCCTCAAACTGTGCTGCCAACAAACAAACAAACGGTGTCTTTCTGTGGTGGTGCAGTTTATTAACATTTAATCAGGTTTTATGCTGCATTTAGAGGTAAAACAGACCATGATATTGTTATCTACTGCCTGGACAAAAAGCACCAAATTCTCAAAGGAAATTTGCACAACACCATTAGTGTGAAAGAATTATCATCTACTGAGAGCTGGTCTAACTGTGTCTCACGAGACAAAATAGAGGAAAAGGAGCAATCTGCTGCACTGCTTCCTTCACAAAAGAGGACAGGCATGTCAGGAAAGGTATAATTTATCCGTTGTTTTAATTATGAGTGTCAGAAAGCTCTTTCACAAAACCCTTCAAGCCAGAACTCTAGCGTCTTTTCTGTGTGCTGCAAAACTGCTTGTATGAAAATAAGCATCTTGTAAATCTATTGACTTCAGCCAGTCGCCTGGTCGAACACCGTGGGTCAGCATTCTGAACTTGTTTTTTCAAAGGTGTGAACCGAGGAAACATAAAATCAGAATAAGTTGCAATGAGCCTCCTCCCCTTGAAATAAGAAAATCATGGGAATAAAAACTGTTGTTCATTTCCTCCTTTGGCACAATTTAAACTGCTCCTAGCTGTACGAGAGAAGGAACTTTGAACTCTGAAGCTGAAGCCTCTCCTGTAAAAAGGGTGTGTGTGTGGGAGGGGGTGTATTTTAAAAATATTATTTATCTTTACATTTTTCTAGTAGTTTTTCCAGAAGAAATATACCCTACCCATTTCAGTTAGTTTATTTTCGTTCAGTCCACAAAATCAACATTTTTTTGGAATCCAGTAGTGTAAGTGTAAGTGTTTTAATACAGGGGTTATTAACTAATGTGCCAAGTCCGAAATGCATTGTTTCCAACAACCCAGTAAATGTGGTAAGGCACAAATGTCCTAGATTTTAAACAGCCTTGAACACACCATTACATCTGTGAGTCTGACAATTTGACAATTTGTCTGCATACCATATTCCTCCTTGTGCAGTTTAAAGTGAGGACATTTGACTTTTTTTTTATTTGTGCAACGTATAATACACTTTTGTGAACTGCTGTTCCCATTTCTGAATCTTGTTACCCAAAATACTTTTGAAATTAATTTATCTTTATAGTCCAGTCCTTTATGTCCTCAGCCCAGGTAAGAAACGTCTCTGGTTCAGGAGTGGTTTGACACAAAGAATAATTTTATCATTTTCAGTGTTTAGAAAGAATGGACCTGTTGAATCAGGTTTGAGATATCTGAAATATTGATTGTGAATAGAACAAAAGGCATTCTGGATAGCTGAAAAGATTGTTTTGACTAAGAAAAACTAAATTATGGACATCTGCTTTGAAGATACTGTTTAATTATGATACACTAACTTCCCACAACTTGTTAACGTCTATCCCATTCTCTGTGTTCATATATAATATGGCTAATGATTCAATAAACCTCCTCTCATTCACATATTTTTCTGTTTAACTCACAAAGCAAAATAAGCCTGAAATAATGAATAAAAAGTGCTGTATGCTAAGTTTTAATCATGACCACTTTCAGAGCACTACAAGGTTAAAGTGCTGCTTAAAATAAAACTCAATTTTATTATAACACAACGTGAGCTGACAAACCTTCCACCCACACATATAAAAGACAGCCTCTGTGTTGGTATTTTGGCTAAAACCTACAGAAATGTTATGGTCAGAAAGCAAAGGTTTAAAAAGCAAAATGTCTCAAAGGTCTCAAAGCTCGGTCCCAATACTCGCACTAGACCCTACGCCCCTCTATGAAGTGTGTACTCAGTTGAAATGCACAGAAGGGTTTGTGTGCGCAGGTTACAAGCATGCAAAAATTAGAGAATTGAAACAGAACGAGTTAGGTCTTCGACTTGCGCCTGTGGGCCGTAACTATGACATCCAGCAGGGCGGGACCGGTCACCGTTTCAGTATTTTAAGAAGGTGCCAGTACAATTTTAAAAGTACAGTATAGGTATTTTTGCTTTCCAAAGTCATTGCAGGAGATGTTTGGCTGTTCACGTGTTTTGTTATGACTTGTTGAATACGGAGCAAAGTTTGATAGTATTCACACATGTACAGCAGAGTGAAACAAGAATTATTTCAATACTTTACATTTGAACACTGCTTTTTTCGTGAAAGACGATTAATTTCACATCTCTACTTCCATGTCTTGATCAGCCATCTTGTATCTCTTTTGTGTTCACATTATAAACTGTCCAGAGTTGCATAACAGGACATTACCAACATTAAATAATAATCCATTTTTGACATTTTTAAATCCAGAAAAGGCAGTTCTTGAAATAATTCATAAAAGTGGACACCTGATCATGCTCTGAATCGGAAAACTGAAATGGTTTGATGCGTTTCATACCTGCCATGTCAGTCTGTGGACGCTGGTACAGCATTGTGAATTCATCTGGATAATTCTCCACCCAGTTCCAAAATGCCTGAAGAGAGAGCACAGGAGAACATTACTGGGACTGAAAACAAGACGTGATGATGATCTGTATTATACTGAGGCTGTAAAAACAGGTACCTTCTCTAAACTGTTGATGACGGCAAGCTGTGCAGGTTTCTTTAGAGCCCTGAACTTTGGCACCATTTCTGAAGGGAAACAAGCTGGATTACAGAAATCTGAACAGACTTTGAGATCTTTCAATGATGAATTTAAACAACTTCTATTTACATCATTAATACGTGGTTTTCAAGAAGTTTCACAAAAAAAAAAAAAAATCTCAAAAGTGTGTTGTGCATTTATCTGCAACCCCCCTTCAGGTGGAATCTGAAACTAGCTGGTCACAGAGTCATCGGGGGCATCTCCAACCTGTCTCAAGTGCTGGATTTCGACTCCTGCACAGAAGCTCTCCTCTGACAGAAAACATCCAAGGCAAATGTCCAGGTCTAAAATGTCCAGGTCTCAAAAACAACCAGGCAGAACTACAATGGAATGGTTCAGCTTTAGACTTCAAAAAACTTCTGGTTAGAGATGCTCTCCATCCAATCTGACTGAGCTACAGCTGTTTTCCACAGAAGAATAGGCAAAACTAATAGAAACCTAAATGACTTTCAGCTGAAACTGCATCAAAAGGTAGTTCTAAAAAGTATTGACTTAGAGGGGCAAAATACAAACACACACCACACTTTTCAGATTTGTATTTGTATTATTTTCCTTCCACTTAGCAATTATGAACTACTTTGTGTTGGTCTGCCATATAAAATCCCAGTGAAATACTTAAGAGGTTTGTGGTCGTAATGTGACAATTATTGTGGAAAGGTTCAAGGGGTATGAATACTTTTCAAGGCACTGTATTAGCAGAGAGCTGTGAATGTTTGAAAGAATTGTTGTTTTTGTGAACATGCAGAAACGGTAGGAGCCAACCTTGCAGCAGCCTCTTCAGTTTAGAGCAGTCTACATTTATGTACTGCATCAGCTCTATATCATGAACGTCCACGTTGTCCTCTGAGCACACTGTTAGTTCTTGCAACCTGCACAAACACATACATATTTATTCTTCTACACTGGAAGCAGGCAATGTGGACACAAGTACAACAAGTATTTTGTTTTCAATCCCAGAACCACAAGGAACTGGGGCACTATATTTTGGAAAAAAACTGTTTACCTGTCTTGCTGATAAGACAGACATTTAATGGTAATAATTTACACTGCATGTATACTTACTAAATCATTTGTTCCACGTAAATTGGAAAATTTAGCAGACATAAACGAGTTACCTAGTGGAGATACGACTGAAGACTGCATTGAAGTTGTTGCAGCTCAAAGAGAAGAGGACGGCTGAAGCCGAGGCTCGCAGCTCAGCGGCGTGCTGGTGGCCTTCACGATATGTGTGGATGAAATGACAAATCTCTGGCAGCAGCTGTTTCACCAACATTGTCTCATCCAGACGCAAGCAGTCTTTAGATTGCTGAGGAGGGAAAAGGAGAAGGAAAAGATTTAGTCAATTTTACTTGAATTTGATCTTTCAGGTTCCAACTATGGAACAAGCACTGGGTAAAAAAAATGTGTTACTGAAAGACTCACTGAAGAGCAAGACACACGTGATGTCAGTGGATAGTAAACCCTTCAAGCTGTCAAATATATCCTCCAGAAACACAGGTTTATCAAATGTTACAACCTACAACATCATTTAAATGTTAATAATAATATTAATCCCTTTTTGACTTTTTTCGGCTTTCAACGAGACAAAGGTTGTGGTTTTTGGACCTGAGCATCATAGGAACAAACTTTGCAACCTTTCACTTCCTCTGGATGGGCTTAATTTGGACTCCAGTACTAACATGAAGAAGATCAGTGTTATATTTAATATGGATTTGTCCTTTTACCCGTATCTTTACTGCCTAAATAAGATACATTCTGCCTCCAAGGTAATGTTGATTACAATTCAACGCAAACTAAAAACAGCATCAGTTAAAATTTAAAAATATCTACTAAAACAAACTCACATTTCATTTTATACATGTTCAACAAAGACCTTAAGTAATAACTTTTAAAGACTGTGACAAGCAATGGTGTAGTGCAAGCTGTATGTGGACATAAACAACATAACCACAGTTTTTGTGAGTGTGTCAGATTTTAAAATCCCATTGATGTCCATCACAATCAGTAGTAAACTACAGATGATTGGCTCCTCTCTAACTATACAAGCAGTGGCTGGTTTAGCTGAGACACTAATATACTAATTCTAACTCCCTGGTGTCAAACAGAAGATTAAATGTGACAGTCTACAGATACCAATCAACTAAATATGAGTTCTCTTACATCTAACTGTTTATAACCCGATTATTATTATGGGCTGGACCAGACCCTGCATCTCAATACAGATGCCGGACTGGATTTCACATAACAGCCAAGCTGGTGAAGTGGGAGCTGGAGAGACTCAACCAGGACAAGGCTGCTGGACCAGATGGCATCACCCCCCTTGTGTTGAGATCCCGCACCAGGTTGCTGTGTGAAGACCCTCAGCATCTGTTCGATCTTCAGAGTCCCAGTGCTGTGGAAAATCTCCTGCCTGGTTCCAGTGGCCAAAAGGAAAATGGACCAGTGAAGCAAAGTAAGAACTGCAGGACTATTTCAGCTGCACAGATTGGAGTGTGTCTGAAACTGTCTGACAATCTGCATGGACTGACTGATATTGTGACACCGTACAGCAGCCTCTGTGAAGCCGTGTGTGCCAACCAAGACTATTTGCAGATACAACAACGAGCCATGGTTTTCATCCAAACAGTGAGAACTCTATCGAGCTAAGGAGGAGACCAAAAGAGATGCGGACAGGACTTTGTACAGGCAGGCCAGAAACTCACTGCCAAAAGAGATCAGCCAATAACTCTGCGTCTGTGTGGAGAGGTCTACAGGACATCACCAGTTACAGAAGACCCTTCACTGCTTGACAACCTCAATATCTTCTACTGCAAGTTTGAAAAGGGGGCATTCTCACCCATTACCCATCTCAGTCTACCACCAATGGCTACCTTCTCACTTCACATCCCCCACATACACCTCAAGAACTCAGGCCCCTTCTCAAAATATACAAGGAGGATGTGAGAATGTGAGTTGACTCTTTTACAGACACACACAAAATCAGGAAGGCACCAGACCCACATGATGTCTCCCCCTCCTGCCTCAGAACCTGTGCTGCCCAGCTGGCTCCAGTCTTCACCCAGATCTTCAATAATTTCCTGAAGCTATGTGAAGTTCCTTCCTGCTTTAAACACTCCACTAACACTCCGGTCCCCAAGTAACCCTCTATCACAGGTCTGAATGACTAAAGGCCTGTTGCTCTGACATTTGCTGTCACGAAAACCTTTAAACAACTGCTGTTGGTATACCTGAAGAACATCACAGGATCCCTGATGGACCCCTGCGATTTGCCTACATGGCAAACAGGTCAGTGGATGATGTATTAAATATGGGACTGCACTAGATCCTGCACTACCTCGACCACCCAGGGACTTTCATCAGAATCCCGTTTGTGGACTTCAGTTCAGCATTCAACACCATCGTTCCAGACACCCTCTCCTCCAGACTTTACCAGCTCAACATATCCCCTGTCATCTGTCAGTGGATCACCAGCTTCTTGACAAACAGGAAACAGCAGGTGAGGATAGGAAAGGTCAATTCAGACACACGGACCATCAGCACTAGGGCCTCCCAGGGTTGTGTCCTCAGTTCACTGCTCTTGTCCCTGTACACTAATGACTGCATCTCCTCAGACCCAGCCATTAAACCCCTGAAGACACCATGATCATCTGACTCATTCAAGATGATGATGAATGTGCATAGCGGAGAGCGGCTGAGTGGCTGGGGCTTTGGTGCAGCCACAACAACCTCCCCTCCTCAAGATTGTGGTGATGACAGTGGATCTCAGGAGACACCCCCTATCATTGCTCTCCCTCACCATAACCAACTGCCTGTCACCAGTGTACTTCTTCAAGTCCCTGAGAATCACTATCTTCCAAGACGAAGTGAGAGAGCAACATCTCCTCCAGAGGTTGTATTTCCTGCATCACCTGAGGAAGTTTGGACTGCCACAGGAGCTGCAGAGCTGTGACTGAATCACTACTGTGCTCCTCGCTCACAGTGTGGTTTGGAGCAGCCACTAAGAAGGACAAGAAGAGACTGTAATGGACTGTGAGGAAAGCAGAAACAATCATTTGAGCTCCCCTGCCCTCCATCCAGGACTTGCACGCCTCAAGAACCAGGAAACAGAAAGGAAAAAATCATTTTGGACCCCTCACACCCTGGACAATATCTGTTTAATTTCCTCTCATCTAGAAGGAGATACAGAAGTCTGCAGACCAGAACTACCTGCCATAAGAACAGCTTTTCTTCCCACTAACTAGTCGCTATTTTTACATTTTACATCTTAGTTCATGTAACATCGAACTATCAAAATGATTCATACTGCATGTTACCTGAACCTTATGGACTCATCCTAAGCACACTGCTTATATACTGTGCAATAAATAAATATATTTTATAGTGTAAGTCCTGTATTGTTATATTATGTTCCATGGTGTGTTCTTTAGACATTTGGCCAATAACTGATTCCGATTTGCACACTATAGATAAATTTGCACATATTTTCTGAACAGCTTGAATTTTCTCTTACCACACACAATAATTTGATGTCATCATTTACAGATAAATGCATTTTGTAATAAGTTACATACTGCTAACCAAACTGTACTTTTTCCTCATATGGGCATTGTTATTTCTAATGTCATCTTTTTTGTTACTATCTATCCATCTACCTATAATTAAAGCTGAATTAAATCTGAGTTCAAATCAAATTAAAATTCAATTAAAGCTGAATTAAAGCTATAAGCAGCAATGAGTGGTGTTTCTGCTTGTGTCACAATCAAAGGCCCCATCACCTCCCCGTCATCACACCTGGGCTGGTCTTGCATTAATCTGTATGCAGTTGGTGGTTTTGTTGGTAAACTTGGATGATGACATGAAAATAAGTTCAGCCCAGAGGGGAATTCCATAAAACTCAAAATAAATTAACCTTGAGGTTAGGGAACCTCTGAATTTTCCATCCCAGAAAGAGAGGTAAGTGAATCTCCAAGTCTATCACCATGGTAACAGACTCTCTGAACTCAACCTGCTTGCTGTCAGGTTTTCGATAAGAAACTGAGATTCTACCTGTGTCCTCCCACCTGAAGCGAACTGTCCAACATGAGTTGTTCATTTTTATGAAGTATGACTGATATCAAAGAAGAATTACTTCATAATGCCTGACGTCGGTAGAGGATTTCCCTACCTGGATGGAATGTGCGTCCCAGATAATCTTTGCTTAAACAGTATCGGTTTTCATTAGATTCACTCATTTATCTCAGTACCATTCTCCAGCCCAAATTATCCAATTTAACACAGTGGGCGTGCACTCACATCAAAGCAAATTGTACATTGAGCTGAAAGATAATTTGCAGAAATTATTTTGCTGAATAAAACATCTGTACAATCAAACGACAATCTCTATGACATAAAGACAAATATTGACTTGTAGTGGAAAAGTGCTGAATAGTAAGAAAGACAAGAAAAGTGCTGTATAAATGCAATTCATTTTCCAACTTTTTTCAAAAAATATTAAGCTTTAACCTTGTTAGGGATTTTTCTGTTCACTATCCAGATGATTATCATAAAAGAAAATCTGTTATGGAGTCGTGCAAGTCGACAGTCAGGGACTGGATTGGAATTTTGATGGATCTGTCAAACTGGGTTCTTTCATCATTTTCTTCCTGTATTTTTAATTCAGATTTTAGTGGGTATTATGGCTCAAATAATTTGTGTTTAATTTTGAAGAAATACTTTGAATTGCAGATTTTAATAATGGCCTCTTGTTTCTAAATGAGAGAAACTGGTTTTAAACTCTCCACAAGAACAAACACACAAGTTCATTCAGTCTGGATAAAAACCTCTAGTTTTCCTCTGAAATTTTTTGTTATTTTTTTTTTTTTAATGAAAGTTATATTTATTTTTTTTACTACAGTTGTTTTATCAGACTTGAACATCTACAGGCTGACTTCTCTCTGCCGAGGGAGAAGCAGACAGCCTGTGGACAGAAACAATGTGGCAACTACAGTAAATAGCCATAGTCTACAGCATCATATCCAAGTCTTCTATAAAACTGCAAATGTTTTACTGAGTAAATCTTCCATAAACTTAAAGTCCAAACTGGAGGAAGTGAAATACTTTAACAGAAGTTTGTTTGTGGAGAAAACAAACTCAAAAGATGGGGGACATTTGAAAGGTCAAATCAAACAACAAAACTACTTGACTAGAGTCACTGGTTAAAAAAGAGATTTGTAAAACTTAGAAATGAGTCATTTTCTGTGGAACAAAAGCACACTCACCCCAGCCATGCACTTCTCCAGAGTGTCCAGGATGATGAGCTGAGAAAGGTAAAGGTTCTTCTCTGAAGCTTCTCCAAATATCCGCTGAGGGGGAAAAGACAGAACAACAGAGCTGAAACCAAACAAACTTATAAACTGATTCGCTCATGAGTCAGGCAGCTGCAGTGGACTGGTGACCTGTCCAGATGTACCCAGGCCAGATGTACCCAGGCGAGGTGTACCCAGGCCAGGTGCACCCAGTCCAGGTGTACCCAGGCCAGGTGTACCCAGGCCAGGTGTACCCAACAGGGGGGTTCAAGATGGCGGAAGAGGAGTAAGACGTACTTTAAGTGGACTCCCGCTCCAATTTCTTTGTACATGGTTTTTATTATATATCTTTGCTATACTGATTATCGGATTTATCTGGACTTGACCCCTGAGTGATTTTATCCTGGAAAGGCAGAAGAATGGCAACAAATTTGAGAAAATACAAGTATACTGGCTTGGCGGCAGCTAGGCCCGATACAGCCTCGGAGCAGACTACAGCTAAAGCCGGAAGCTCGGCACCTCCTTCGCCGTCCCCCAGCGAGGTGGGCACACTCTCCTTGAAGTCTGACATCCCTGCCGCTTTAAAGTCTGATATCTCAGCTATGATTAAGTCGGAAATGAAGGAGGCGCTGGCTGAAGATTTTGTCTTTATTAAAGGAGAACTACAAGCGGTGAGAGCAGAAGTGGCAAATGGCACAATGCTACTTTGTGCCGATCTGGACCAGGTTAAAGTGAGTGTCAAAGAGGTGGAAGACGGTTTATCAACCTGGTCCAATGAGGTTGTTACTCTGCGCACCACAGTGATGGAACTGAAAGAAGAGGTGAATGGGCTCAAAATGTAAGAATATGGAGGGACGTATGAGAAGGTGTAACGTGCGGATCATTGGGGTTCCCAAGACGCCAGAATCCAGCTCTACTGCAGGGGTGGCTAAAATGCTAGCAGAGGTGCTACAGCTGGATAAGACGCCGCTGATTGACCAATCCCATCGCACCCCAGGAGGTAAAAATTCAAGTGATAAGCCGCGAGTCATTGTTGCTAAGCTGCATTATTATCAAGAGTGTGTGGAAATATTACGTCGGGCTCGGAGCCGCTCCCCTCTTCGATTCGAGGAGGCACCAATCATCATTACATTTGATAATACAGCGGATGTGGCCAAGGCTCTGGCAGCATTTACGGAGGTGAGGAGTCTTCTTCGCAACTGGCGAGATGTCCGCTACGGCCTGCTTTTTCCCGCGCGACTTTGCATCTCTCATGTGGGAGAAGAGAAGGAATTCTTGGATGCCAATAAAGCCATGGATTATGTTAAAAAGAAAATCATCTCAGCGACGACCAGTGAGGACCAGGGTTGACCGCAGGTCCAATCCCCACCGGTTCATTATGTCTTTCAGGTTGTATGGAACTTATATGTCCCAAGTTATACTTTGATTTAGTTTCAGACATTATTCTGAGGGGCAAATTTATTTTCCTTGTGTGATGTATAAGAGATTTGCAGGGGGACTGAGCAGATCCTGGTTAAGGATGTGTCTTACATTTTATTTACACTGAAAAGAGCGTATAAAAACATCAGTGCTTTAAAGAGAAGAAACCTTTTTATTTATTACTGTTATCTGGGTAAGACAGGAGCCTGGGCAAGCAGTTATGTTCACCAGTATAAGCACAAATGTGTGGATTTTTTGTTTGTTTGGTTCTCCTTGTTCGTTCAGGAGAGAGGGTTGGGAATAAACCAGATCTATCTTTTTTGAGTGTTTCTCGTCAGGTATCTTCTTGTGATGTTTTTTGGATATTGTACTACAGTCTGATTGGCCATATAAGAGCAGTCCTAATACTAATAGGTTCATTAACAGTCACCCAGGTAATTGTGTGAGTTGGAATGTGAAATCACATAATGGTCCAGCGAAATTCAGAAAAGTTATGACACATTTGAGACGGCTGGATGTTAACATTGCTTTTTTACAAGAGACCCATTTATGCGCAGCAGACAGTGCAAATCAAGGCAGAAGATGGTCTGGTCAGGTGTTTCAGTCCAATTTCCAATCCAAATTGAGAGGGGTAGCCATCTTAGTTAGTAAGCAGGTGCAATTCACAGCATCCAATATACAAACGGATGCTGCTGGACGATATGTTATAGTGGTGGGGAAGCTGTATACACTTCCAGTTATCTTAGTCTCGGTATATGCTCCAAATTGGGATTATCACTCGTTTTTTAATACATTTTTTTCAAATATGCCTAATATCTCAACACATAAACTTATAATTGGGGGGGGGGGTCAACTGTGTGCTATCTTCTCTTGACCGTAGCACAGTGGGAAAAGTATGTCTCTCTAAATCTGGCCAGTCGAAGAACTCATTTCTTAATACTTATGGTGTTGCCGACGTATGGCGTTTTCGAAATCTGACCTCAAGACAGTATTCATTCTTCTCCCCTGTTCATAAGACTTACTCACGGATTGACTATTTTCTCCTTGATAAACGGATTCTGTCATTTGTGAGAGAATGTGATTACGGAGCGATAGTAAATTCTGACCATAGTCTGCTCACAATGAAGCTGAATGTCCCTGTCACGCAATCGATCTATCGTCCTTGGCGGCCTAATCCCACACTTTTATCTGATGAGAACTTGTCAATACGCTTTCATCAGAAATTATTTTTTTATTAATGTTAATCGGACACCTGGGATGCCACTTGGCACTGTTTGGGAGTCAAAGGCTTATTTGAGAGGCCAAATCATCTCTTATTGTGCAAATAAAAAGAAGAAAGGCATGGCACGACTAAAACTGCTAACCTGTCCAATGAGCTGGAGAGAGATTTCTCACTAATGGAGATAAACTCTGCAATTAGAAGCATGCAAAACGGAAAATCACCAGGACCAGATAGCTAAAGAAATTTTCAAACTTACTTTCTCCCTTGCTATTATCGGTTTTTGAAGAATCTCTGGCCACACAATTATTGCCATTGTCTATGCGTCAGGCTAGTGCTGGGTGATATAACGATAAAAATCGTGGGAACGATAGAAAAGTGTCTATCGTGATGTATTTTCTTCTATCGTCTCTATCATAATTGTATCAATGATTCATGTAAATATTTCATAACGTAGGCTACGACGAATGTATTAGTGTTGTCACTTTGCATACATTCAGTTTATATAAGTGAGAAATGAGAAGAAAAAATAACTATTTTGCGAAGAACCTCCGTTTTGCGACATGACGCTGCTTTACGTGTGGGTTTGCGACATGATGCTGCTTTACGTGTGGGTTTGCGACATGCTTTACGGCAGCGGCTTTCTGTGCGGCCCGGCGGCACATCGTATTCTGTGAGCCACCGTATGTGTCGGCATTTAAGTCATAAGTGCTGAAAGATGGAGACGCATGAAGTATCAAACTCTGGGTCGGAACAAGTAGAGACAGCTAGCAGGCAGCCCAAGAAGAAAGACTTTTACCAAAACGAGGGGGACGTCTGTGATTTGGTTCAAGAAGTCCGACACAGAGCAGAAAAAGGTAATATGTTAACTCTGCTAATGCTAATGCTAACTCTGCTATTAGACTGTTTTCTCATCTGACGCCAACACAACAAACCTCTTCTATCACTTAAAGAAGAACCACGAAAAAGAATATTTAACAATCCAAAAAGTGCAAGGTAAACAAGTTGTAAAAGAGCCGGGGAAAGTTGCGAAAAGTGAAACTATAGCTGGCCGAAGATAATGGAGTCTGTTGTCATTTGATACTGTTACGTCGTAACAGGTACATATATATTGCTGCACTAAAATGCAGTAGATCTCATTTGTGAAAGTTCAGTTAAATGTCACTTCGAAATAAAGCTTGAAAAAGGTAAGAAATGAGATTATTTTTTTCATATTTTTCAGAGAATAACTGACAACGTACGTAATTGGGGTATATCGTGATATATATTGTTATCGTGATATAAAATTATCTATATCGTGATATAGGATTTTTTCTATATGGCCTAGCACTACTTGGTAGCAGATGTCTTCAGGTCACACAAGATGAAACAAAGGGGTCTTCTATTATACAAATTTTATGGCAAAAGGGTGATCCAAGTATGAGTCATAAAATACTGTCAGGCCTAAAATATAAGTTTATATTTATTTAGATTACGGTGAGTGAGGAGGAATAAAACCTAAGCTGACTGCCTACTTAAAACAATTCAGAATCAAAAAGTTATTTCAAAATAGTAAAGAAGTCCTGCTGAAGAGTGTTTTTAACTGTTAATAATCTAGATTAGGTATAAATTATTTTTGACATCAAACCGTAGACACGTAGCAAGAATCTGACTGTCTGGAGAACAGTTCCTGGGGCTGGTGTAGATTCTCAGTCATCCAGAACATGCTAAATCCAAAGAAAGGTTAAAAACAAAAACAACTGGACTTGTATTAGTTTTCAACAACAGAAAGTCCAGTTGTTTTTGTTTTTTAACCTTTTCTGAAGTTTCTAGGGCCATCGGATCTTTGTACTTTAGGACTCATGTTGGTCCAACATCAGTGTCCAAGGAGTAAATCACCCCCCCCCACAGGTGGAGGAAAACACTCAATGCATTTTTACAGATGAGATTGTGGAAAAGTTCAGTCCTAGTTCAGAGATAAAAGGCTCAGCTGCATCTGGTTTGCAACATCTGAGCTTGAAACATGGAGCTACGACAGATCTATAATATCAAAGTTCATTCTGTGTTAAAAAGTCATAAAAGACAATATGACCTGTTCAGTCACTTCAAAAGATAAATCCCATAAAGTTATAATGAGGAAACTCCTCTTTCTCAGCTGTCAGGAGAGGAAGTTGGGGTTTGGATCAGAAAGAGACGTACTAACTGATGTTGTTTTGTTCACCAGGTCCAACAGGACGAGCATAAAGGGAGCTCATTTGTCAGGAAGATCACAGAAGAGCGGAAAAAAAAAAGAGTGTCATGAAGACAAATACAGGAGTTCATATCTTGGGTTCTGCCCATATAGATGTGTTTAAATTAACTGACCGATGAAAGAAAAACAATGTGTGCAGTTTTTGTCTGAAGGAAAATTATAGAAATTTTAACTTAATTTTAAGCAAAAACTTAAACTTTAAAATTTTGGTTTTCCTCTCATCCACTCAAAAACTGATAAAAGTTGTCAATACCTTAATACAAAATGTATTTACATTAGTAAAGATACTGCTGAAAGTGTATAAAGATTTTAAAGGGACAGTCCAGTCAACGTTGAAGTGATCTTCTATCTAATAGTTATCAGTAATTATTACTTTATCAACCATGACATTAGTCATAGAGTACAAAGTATAGAGGAAGAGGCAAAAGTCTTCATCCAGGCTTGGCTAATGGTTAGTCAAACAAGGGCCAGATTTTTTCAGGCTTATAAAATAACTCTCTCTTAAAAACACATGAAAGAACGCTACATTAGCTAATATTAAACCTTCACACTTCTGCATGACAGTTTGTTTAGTTTGTCTCAGTTTTCATAAGGGAACAACATCCATGTGACTGCGTGAGTGTTTGTGGGAAGCATAAATAAATCATATTTATCCTGATGGTGCTGAGGCTGCTGAATGCATCAGTCCATCTGATCAGGGTGTCTCGTCAGTCAAAAGTTTACTAAATTCCCAAAGGACTGATACATTCAACAACAAACATGTAGAAGTGCAGAAGTTTAATTTAGCTACAGTAGCATACTTTCACACTGGTATGTTGTTTTTGAGAAAGTTGTTTTATAAACCCAAGAAACAAAAAAAAAAAAAAAAAAAAAAAAAAAAAACCAGGACCATTTTTGGTTTTCCATTAAGGCCTTTCCATACTCCATGAGAAGTCACAAATGCCCCTTTTACACGGACCCTAACAGTTCCGGCTCCACTCTACTTGGCTCACTTTGCGAGCTTTTACATCTGCATTTTTTCGCGGTCGGTCCCGGCTTCTTTGGTCCCTGCTTCGGGTGTCGGGCTAGCCGGGCCGGCCCTGCTTCGTGGGTGGCCCAAGCTTAGCTCCTGTTCACTCATTGGTCGTGGGTGTGACCAGGTGCAAGCATAAAGAGCGAAGGTAGGAATATAAACAACAGCGTTAGCTTACCCTGCAACGTTTATGCCGTCTGTCCCCCAGATGAAGGCGCTGTAAAGCCTGAAA
>NC_051431.1:27983636-28015710 GCF_001649575.2 Kryptolebias marmoratus | reverse complement strand
GCAACATGAGGAGGCGTTCCTCTGCTACCGACCAAACTGGCCGGTGTAAATGCGATGCATTCTTTATCGAGCCGAGCCGAGTAGAGTGGAGTGGAGTAGAGCCGGACTTCTGAATTAGGGCCCGTGTGAAAGAGGCAAAAGTTTGCTCTCAGTCACATGGTTGCATGACAAAAATTGCATCATTTTTGTTTGCGTAGCAGCCTCGTCACCCCATTGTGACACAAGACCCTGGAAGCTCTTTATCGCACAGGGGTTTGCGCCAAGTATTATGTGACTGGTCAGTAGTTGTGGTGGGCGTGTTTATGCAGAAAAGCTGATGAACTTTAATGGAGTCATTTTGCTTCTCCTGCTCCGCTGAGAAGCAGCTGGCCGAGGCTGTTAGAAAATACAGCTGTCTTTACAACTGTTCCAGCAAAACTTATAAACCTATGAACTTAAAAAGACCGCAGAGACACAGGCAGCTCTTCATGGCTGTGGTGGCCGGGAGGAAGTGAGCCTTGGCCGGGCAGCATTCACTTCGTTGCTCATTATTGTGCACCATCATATTTGCCAAACGGCATGTACTGTCTCAGTCAGTTTAATGAACATGTCTGGTGGGAGGGAGGCAAAATTCTGTACAAGGACAGGAGAGTTAAGAAGCTGGTGGGAAGAAAACTTGTTTTAACTCTGTAGTAAGTGGGAGGAGCTTCACTGGAGTTCTGATCCGAGTGTCTTGTGGACTATGAAAAGTGAGTGCAAAAACGAACGGCTCTCAACCACGTGACTGTGGGCCGACTCTTTGACTTCTTATGGAGTATGCTGGAGCCTTTAGTCTAGTCTGAATGAAGATTTACCCTTTCCTCCATACTTCGTGCCCTGTGACTGATGTCACAGCTGATAAGGTATTAACAACTGATAGCTTTTTGACAGAACACAACTTTAAAAATGATCAGACTATCTCTTTAACAAATGACACATCACCCTTGGTAAAATTAAAAAAAATACTCCTCTGTTTATTGTTTGTTTGTTTTTTTCTCAGATGTTCTTGATTCATGTAGATCGCATCTTTCTTCTATCCATTTAAATATGCCTTTTTATAACCCATTTTGGTGTAATTAGTTATTTAATGCTTAAAAGAAAGCTCATGTGACACCATGATTGTGTGCGGGGGAGTAGGCGGGGGTTAAAGCCCCACATCACTCATGCCCAGACTCTGGTCCTGAAAACATCACACTGCAGCTTTTCTAAACCTTTACCTGCTGGCTTTAATTTTTCCAGTGAGAAAAGGCAGAGACACTTGTTTTATAATTGCTACAGGGTTGATGAATAGTTTGGGAGTTTTACTGTGATGCTGAGACCTCAGAAAGAAAACATAAATGTAGTATACCATTAAATGATCTGCAGTCTCATAACCTCTTTCAACTCAGCACATTCTGTGAAACAGTGTGTTTAAAAATAGCTCATTTCATTCTTAGTTTACCATTTGATGAGTCCCAATGTTAGAAAATAATTCCTGTACCTTTCTTTTCTATCAATAATACTGAAACTTGTTGCTAAAAAGTCAGGTAGCGACTGAGCAGAATGTAATGTCTGTACAGTCCTTTCCACAAATGAATGGTTTCCATTGTCTGTCTGAGTGACTCCATTCAGTGTTTATCTGTACATGTTTCTCATGACTTCATCCAGAAATGCCTCAGACACAAACAGATTAAAGCCCTAGCATTCCTTAAAGGAATGCATATCGCCCGCCACTTTTCAGGAGGTTTAGACTAAGATCATCTTGTGCTGAGAAAGGATGGAGTTGTAGTCCTATCAGATATTTTAAATGATGCTGTATGAGACCTCATGAGATGCTGTGAGATTTTGCAAGATTTGGTAGTGCTTGGAGTATATTTTGAGTATGACTGTCAGCTACTACCACATCAATTTTAGCTCAATATCTATAAAACTGACTAATTGCCATTTCTGTGTTTTCTAATTTGTTTAGCTGTAACAGCCATCTTAAATTGTGTTCACTCCAAAGGTTAAGAAGTTGTAGATGTATATACAATAATTACTATCCAAGAGTGTTAATAAAATCTGTCCACTAGTTCATGAGATATTTTGCTGACAGACAAACACATTCACATTAGGGCCACACAATATATTGAAAATTTAGCGTCATCGCAATATCAGTGAAAATAAGATACCAAATTTGCAAATGATTGATTGGACTGCAATAAATCATCCAAAAGGTTTTGAGAAAACAAAGCAACTGGACTTCTATTCTGTAGTTAAAGACATTTCTCTTCCCATCCAGAGAGCTTTCTCATTTCAAACCTGGAGAGTGTGGAGTTCCAAGCTTTTGGGTCACGTGCAGTAAATCAGAGACGATTATATTTCAAAAACCATACATTCATGTCCCGCTACTAATATATTTGGTAGCTTTATGGCCACACCTGGAGTAGAAGGTGATGACAGAAGAGAAAGTGAGGAGTGATGAAATAACAGTTATATCACACATCACAAGATTTTCTAACATCATGCAGTTTTAACTCACATGCTGCACATAGAGTGCAGCCAAAAGTCCTTAATTTACATTACACGGTTTTTAAACTACATTTAAATTCTCTCCTTTTTTTCTAGAATTAAAGTTTTATCAAAGAGGCTGATTTATTAAAGGTTCACCTCACCAATCAGAAGAGGGGCAGACAGAAATGAACAGGGTTAAATCAGTCCTCCACTTCCTCCACAGACAGATGAATCCACTCACCATGTTGTTGACATTTTTCAGGATGTTGGTGAGGCCGCTGATAACAATGGAGAACTTGTACTTGGAGATGTTGATCAGACACTCCTTGTTGTGTTCTGTACTGACTTTACTGTGGGTGTTCTGCTGTCCAACTTTAATGGGAAGCTGCAGGAAAAGACCAGAACAAACCAACAAGTTAAAAGCACAACATTCATCATCTTATAAAAAAGACTTTGCAAACACTTTTCAGTTTGATAGACCATTCCAAGCAGCCAGATTTTCGAAAGGTTTCTCAGAGTTAAGGACAGATTTGTCACTGAATTTTTTAATACAATCATCTTCTTATTTTCTTTTTTCTGACCTCATTCAGACATTAAAAGATGAACCAGAATTGTGCTGACACATAACAGGCAATTTAAAGTTTAAATTGGATATTTAGTTTCTCTGTTCCCAGCAGCTTGTGGCAGAGACACAATTTAGTCTCATTTATTTACTTGAATTGATGAAAATAAAAGAAAACAGCCAATAGAAAATACAAATTTAGCTCCAAAAAGCTGATTTTCAAAGAGCTGTTAGCTGAAAACTTGATAATTAGACAGATAGGACAGACTTTTATTGTCACCATACAGTACACATTTTATCAAATGTCATTGCAATCACTCACATTAAGGGAAAAAAAGAAACAAAAACACATCTAGTCGATAAAAAGAAATGCAGCAAGTTAAATAAAAACAACTTGTCCAAAGGAAGAACAAATACTAATAATGGTAATTGAAAAAGTTGAAAAATTGGACTTGTAGGAATTTACAATATTACACTGATATAGAAAAGACAGTACTGCCAATAGTACATAAAACGTCTATCGGCGAGTACAATCTAATGAACAAAGGGTTTGACATTTCTATGTTAGATGTGAAGCTAGAGCATCGACAAGGTTTCAACAAAAGGGTGACCTGTGACCTTTGACACTGAACTTGAAATCAACAGGGTTCATTGTAGATCCATGATGTGTCCAGATTTGCAGTTCAACAATTCTATGTTAAAGAGTTATCAATGACCTGTGACCTTGAAATTAATAGGGATCATTGTTGACCCATGAGGTGTCCAGCTGTGTAGTGCGACATTCATACATTACACAGTTGCAGAGTCAGACCCGCCCAGAAATCGTCCACAGACAGATGGGCGGATGAATGGATGGCACCATACCATAATACGTCCTGTCAGGGATACACTTCACTGTGAAGACAGTACAGGCGGCTGTAGCTCAATGGTTAGAGCAGTTGTCGAAGTGTCCCTAGGCGAGACAACGAACCCCTCATTGCTTCCAATGTGTGCCCCATCGGTGTATGAATGGGGTTTATGGATTAGTCTCCATAGAATGATTTTTTCAGATTAGCTTTGTAGAGACTCAGTGCTGTGTGGATGGGTAAATGTGGGTACAAATTGTGTTGTGAAGCGCTTCGAGTAGCGCAGTCCATTTCCCATTGACAGAGCTGGCAGGAGGAGCAATCAGAGTGTTCACCAGTCTGAAGGCCAGGAGGAGAAAGGTGTTGCAGAATCGGGCTGTCCTGATTCTGATGCTTCTGTACCTCTTTCCAGAGGCTATCAAGAGAGAAAAGTCCATGGTAGGGGTGGGTGGGATCTTTTAAGATGGTGTTAGCACTGGTGAGGCAGAGGTTATGTGAAATGTCCTGGATGAGTGGGAGCAGGTCGTCTGCAATCTTCTCTGCTGTCCTCATGACTCTGAGGAGATTTCCAGTCTGTTTTGGTGCATGCACCTGGCCACACAGTGATGCAGCTGGTCAGTAAACGCTCTGTGGTGCCTCTGTAAAAAGTGGTGACGATGTGTTGTTTCATCCAGCGCAGGAAGTGCAGACGCTGGTGAGCTTTCTTCACCAGAGCTCTGAGATGAACAGACCAGGACAAAGTGTCTGTGATCTGCACCCCCTAGGAACTTCCACTGCTGTATTGTTAATGAGGAGAGGTGTGTGACTGTGCCGCTTCCTTCTGAAGTCAACAATGATCTCCTTTGTTTTGTTGACATTCAGTGTAAGATTGTTTCTGTTGCACAGTCCACCTCCTCCTTGTAGGCCAAGTCATCATCGTCCCTGATGAGGCCCACTACTGCTGTCTGTTCCACTATTGCACTGAATTTGTACATTTGCAGGAAGTTGTTTAACATTTTTAAGTGCTTATTAAGATATATGGTCCTGTCCATGTCCAGGATGTCAGAGTGTGTCAGGCACAGGTGTCTCTGTGCCATCACTGTTGATGCCATCCCTCTGCCCAGAGAGTGATGGCACAGCAGGACACACAGAGGATGTAATGTGTGGTGATCCTGACCCCAGGGTTTCCCCCAGTGTATTATAAGCCTGGCGGGCCGCCATGCTTTGGTGACCCATTCGCCAGGCTAAGCTCCGCTTGTTTATTATAAATACATAATTTTTTATACACGTTTTTTTCCACCTGCACCCCCAAAACCGCTACTTTTATGTACCTTACCGCGCGAGGGTACGCGCACCAACAGTGACGCAATCGCACTGTCCCCGCCCCTGCGTGAAGGCCCCGCCCCTGCGCAAAGGCCCCGCGCAGTGTCGCGTTGTGCACCTTTTTTAACTTCGTACAGGTCGGGGCGCTGTGCACGGAGCCCTGCGGGACTCTAATAAGCCTTTAGGCCGAGCATCTTTCAGCTACCGCTGGAGTTAGCACGTCGTTGGAGCAGCAGAAATAAACATAACGAGCGGGTTTAACTGAAAATGGTTAGTTGAGCTAAAATTCAGTGGGTGGCTTTACAAGACCGAATATGGTAAGCATGTTTGGACTTATTGAAAATATTATCCATGTTTTCCAGTAAAATGATGCTATTAAATTCAGCATTAGATTAGATGTTTTGTTGTTACATGTAGTGATTCAACATGCAGCCTGTGCCACAAAAAGCACAGTACAGTACAGCATCTGTCTATTTTTCAAAATTCTCTGTTCGTATTCATTGGTCTTGACGGGAGACGTGTGTTGGTGCCTTGTTTGCACTTTTTCATTTATGTTAATTTAATTTATTTGTAAATTGTGACTTAAATTAGGATTCAAATTAGGTGCAAACAATTGTAATTGTATTTTTTGTTTAAAAACGTATTTCAAAAGTGCCTTTTTGTAAAACTGTAGTTGTATAAATATTTGGCAGAAATACCTTACAATATCACATAATAAATAATAATCAACTTTTATCTTTTTTTTTACTAAATCACGGTCGACCGGCGAACGGCCACCTACCACTGGGCTTAGCCTCTTTTCTGGGGGAAACCCTGCTGACCCCATTTACAAGAGGTGTCAGAGGGCTCCCCATGAGTACCTCAGTTCCAAGCAGGCGATTAAGCTCAGATCACTATCGGTGTTCACTTGCTCTGTAGTTGGTTTGGCGTCTCTTATAAATGAGTCAAAATACATTCAAGCTGATTTCACTCACCTCCTCAGAGAGCCAAGTTAGATTTGTATTGTTGATGTTCTGGTCAAATCTGACCAATGCATAGAGTTCAGTCATCTTGTTTTGTGAAGAACACACATTAGATTGTTCTTTTGAAGCAATTTCATATTCCTCCTCTTGATCCACATTTTTTTTCCCCATTCTTAAATTGCTTTCAGTAGTTTTGTTTGAGGTGTGCAAAACTTCCGGAAGACCATAAAAAGGTTTTGGAGGAGTTTTATCCATTTACTGGGAACTAAGAAGGAACTTGCCAGTGTAGACGGGTTACAGTGGCATACCAGTTGCTCCAGTGTTGCAGCTCCACGCCAAGCACATCCACAATTTTTCAAAAGAAACAAACAAAAAAAACACAGAAAACAAGATGGCTGACCAAGCCATGAAACAGCTCCTTCTGAATTGAATGCCAGTGTCTTGAAGCATTTCAGCTTTTTTAAAGTTAAAGGGGGAAAGCAACTTTTACAAGAGCCACACAATATGCAACTTGTGTATAAGTTTCCACAATGGAAGTAGAAAAATCAGAGCTAGCTGCCGCCGCTAACAGAAGAGTATCGAGCAAGTGACTTCAAAGTTTCCACCTAAATCTGAAAAAGCAAAGCAAATTACAAAGTACATTACAACTTTTGTTGTGAAGGCTTTGTGTTCGTATTCAGTGATTAAAAGGTGGGGCTTGTGTGCTATGTTTCATACTTTGGAGCAACAATAGAACATGATCTTCCTTCCTGTGGAAGACACTAACACAACTATTCCCACACTGTAGAACAGGACAAAAAGATAAAGTGCTGGAAACACCAAAGAAAGCGGGTCAGATAGTTCTAATGTCCATTGCCACAGAATCTGTCACTGTACTCAGCATTTTGACTCCTATTGTTCATTCATTCAATTCCCAAAATCTTGTTTGAAATTATATTAAAGTATAGAGCAAAATATACTTGTTTCTTTTAAGTATGAGAGATTTTATGCTCAGGATTTTGTTTCCTCTGCCAAACAGGTTACGTGGCGCATGGTACAAGGAACAAGTGATTCAGTTTTGGAGCTGATCCAGTCAAATATCAAGGTCCAAGGTCAAGGTCACAGGTGACCCTGTGCTCAAACTCTGCAACAGCTGAACACCTTATGGGTCAAGGATAATGCTTATTGATTTCAAGGTCACAGGGTCAAAAGTCAAGGTCACAAGTTGCTATGGCCTAGGTTTGCACTCTCTGAGTGCTTCTGCTTTTTAGTGGGATTATGGATGCATCAATAATCGTTTTATATTCACTAGCAGCCCTCTGAAACATAACTGAATCACATTCTTAAAAGGTTCCCATCACCAGTAGTACCTCTGCCAGGCCTGTATGTGATGCTCCTATGAAAATGAGGCTGCACAATATATCAAAAATGTATTGTCAT
Organism: Kryptolebias marmoratus; assembly: GCF_001649575.2. NCBI lineage: Eukaryota > Metazoa > Chordata > Actinopteri > Cyprinodontiformes > Rivulidae > Kryptolebias > Kryptolebias marmoratus. The sequence goes on along the minus strand of NC_051431.1, from coordinate 28,008,130 downwards.
TACAACTTACACACAAATCAAAAGTTTCAAAGTCTTTTTTAAAAGCGTGTATTACAGACATTCTTCAGGGTTATGTGAAAAAAAAAAGATGTTAAAACATGCAGCCTTACTGCAACATGTTTCAACTACAGCAGCTACACTAACTCTACCAGAAGAAATGGCCCCGTGCAGCAGCTACTTTGCTCTCTACTTAAAGTAGCAGCATAAATTAATGTTAACATTATCCATTTTCACATTTGAAAATCAGTTTAGAGACTTCCATGTCCTTAACATGATGCATCTAAAACAGATATTACCGAGTAGGTCAAGTTCTGCAGAAGTCTGTTCATGATCTACTCATTTAAATTCAAGCAGGAATCATCTGAAACATACAGGACAGTGGACATACAGGAGCAAACTTGGAGACCATAATCTTAGGTTATTGAAGACCTGACAGACCACAGTTTGTGCAGCTGAAGGACTGTGTGTAAGCACAACAGGAGTCCCTCAGAGTCCAGTCACCTGGTGATGACTCTGTGGCTAGGTCCAAGGTGGACCACAGGTTGAAGGCAGAGAACTTCTGAAGCACGTCATGAGATGGTGTGGGAACAAATACATAAACAGAAGAAATGAGATGACTGGATTTTTGATGAATGTGGAATCACTGAGGGAATGAAGGACTATAGATACCAGAGTGTTCACCTGGACAACAAGCAGACCTGAGACCACACTAGGCAAGGAAAAAACAAGTAGCCTTTACTTCTAGAGGAACCACAGATCGCTTCCAACAAAAGGGTCCTGTTTTCTGTAAATCTAATGGGAGTGATATTTTCCTGTTGCCAACTGTTTGGACTACAGGATTAGAGACAAAGACTGAAGAAAACCAAACAACCTAATGGCTGTCTCTGTTCACAGGTCCTATAGCTGATGGGAGAAAGTGTTACAGAGGTGCGTCATATGAAGGACAATATTCCAAACTTTGTATAACTAAACGTCTAGCATCGCTTGAAGGAATGCATATCACCCGCTGACTTTCACGTCAGAGTTTTAGACTGAGATCCTCTTTTGTTGTGAAATGATGAAGTTACAACCAAGTAAGTATGTGTTGTGAACAATTTACAGCTACTACCTCAACACATTTTATCTTAATATCTGTAAAACTGGCTCATTTTTGTGTTTTCTAGAATCGTCTGGCAATGGCAGCTATCATGAATTGGGTTAAATGCAAAAGTTAATCATTTGTAGATGTACATCCAATGATTACTTAGAGAATTTCATCGAAATCGATTCAGTGGCTTAAGACATTTTTCTAACAAACAGGGTTGACTCCAACAGCTAATGCCAACAAGTTCTAAACAAAGATGTTGCACAAGTATGTTGATAACTATGCTCAACTATTACTACACCAAATTTTAGCTCAACATTTGTAAAATTGGCTGAGTTAATTACTTACTAAAGATTAGTTGGCTGTGGTGGCCATCTAAAATTGGGTTTTGACCAAAAGTTAATCAGCTGTTGATTAGGGCTTCACAATACATCAATACAAATATCACAAAGAACTGCTTGGACTACAATAAATCATATGTCATTATATTTCAAGTACCATACATTCATCTTCTGCTGCTAATAATATATTTGGTCAAGCCAACAGACTCTCTCTGACCATGATGCCACACCAGATTTAGATGATAGTGATGACAGAGAAGAAAGTGAGGAGTAAGGAAACTGTGGGTATATCACAATTTAAATTGTCATTGCAATAATAAATAATATTGCGGATTGCAAGTTTTTCTCATATAATGAAGCTCTATCAATTAAAAAATTACTTTCTGAAACTTTCATTGTATCTCGTTGTAAACAGAGTTACCAAAACAAATAATAATAAAAAAACAATCAGACTTCTATTCTGTAGTTGAAGATGTTTCACTTCACATGCAGGAAGCTTTCTCAATTCAAAGTTGGAATGTGGAGTTCCAAACTTTACACTGTATGAGATGCTCTGTTTATGCAGCAAAGTTCACATGCAGATTAATCTCATTCCCCTCACATTGGAGAGTCATTAAAGTCGTTGTTTGCCTGGCTCACAGAGAGATGTTTTCGTCACATGCATGTATATGATTTAAAGGGACTGGGTATCAGGGTATTAATGATATGCTGTAAGTTTTAGAAAGCTGAAATCTGAGACCTCTGTTTAAAGTTGTTTTTCTCATTTGAAATAAATGGCTTCCTTCACCAACTCTCAAATATTATATTAATAATATTTCAGAGGGGGTAATACATTTAGACCTAGTGGTTTAAAAAAATTATCAGACAGGATATTGACGCAGCCAGAGAAGGACGGATTGACAAAATTACTGAACTTTGCACTTTCGCCACAAGAAATACTTGTGGAACTAAGTCTTATTTAAATGTCCTTCAAACATTCAACCATAGGACAGGAATGTTACAACATCTCTCAGTCAGGACCAAAACATCGTTTTCCCAGCTGATACAGAAAGATGCACAGTAGTGCTCAATACTTCTGAATACCAGGGAAAAGAGAACCACATTACTAAGCAACAGCAACACATGAGACCTCAAAGAGGAACCCACCAGCATAAAGAATTTCACAGGCTAACAGACTATCTGCAGAAACTGGAAAATGGCAAAATAATCAATCAATCATTTTACGTCAGATTATATACAGGGTGAGAAACTCCATGTTTCTATGGACTTCCTAGTCAACACAAAGAAGGAACACCACTCAGACCCAATGTCAGCAGCGTGATCTAAGTGACATATAATATTGCAAATATTTGGCTGGTATTTTAGCTCTTCTTGTTGGAAACACACCACATCACAAAGAGGACTTCAGATTTTGCAAACAAAATTCAACATTTGAAGCTAGCTCCAGGAGAAACTCTGGTATCATTTGATGTTACTTTACTTTCCACTTGAATACCCACATCAGAAGCAGTGGAAACCATTAGAAAATGACTTCAACAAGATAACGATCTAAACAACAGGACCAAGTTTACATCGTACCAGATCTGCACCCTGCTGGACCTCTGTCTTTCCACCGCTTTTTTTCAAACATAATGACGTAATGTTTTACAGACAGAAGCATAGTTGTGTCATGGGATCTCCAGTGTCACCCATTGTGGCTAAACTCTACATGGAGGAAGTGGAACAAAGAGGGAACGAAGACACATCAACTCTGTCAACAACAACATCAAGTTCACCAGAGAGGATGCGAACAACAACAATCTCTCATGAACCAATCAAACAAAGACACTAATGACTCTCCAGTGGGAGGGGAGTGAAATTAATCTGTATGTGAATCTTGCTGCATAAACTGAGCACCTCGTGTAGTTTTAAGATTGGAACGCCACACGTTCCAGTCTTAAACTGACAAATTTAGGACCGGATGGGAGGAGAAACATCTTCAACTACAGAATAGAAGTCCAGTTCCTTTGTTTTATTTTTTATTTTTTTGGATTTGCCATGTCCTGGACTGAGAATTTACACCAGCAAACAGACAGAGTTGACTCCAATAGATACTGGCAAAGTTTTAAACCCAGATGTTGCACAATCATTTAGCTCTCAGAGTATGAGTTGTGGATCAGTCTCAGCTACTACCACTATGGATTTTAGCTTAATATCTGTAAAATTGACAGAGTTAGACATGTTTGTGTTTGCTAAGACTGCTTTGCTGTGGCAGCCATCTTATTTTGGGTTGCCTCCCAAAAGGTATCAGCTGTAGATGTACATCCAATATATACTTTCTGAAAGTTTCAATAAAATCTATTCAGTGATTCATGAGATATTATGTTAACAATACAGATAAACGAACACACACACACCCTCAACACAGGCATAACATTATTGCCCCTTGCTTTGGGCAGCAGGCAACAATCTTCTTCTGTCAGCATCTCCACAGCGCACCACCTGCCTCCATCTCATCCTATCCCAGCATCCTCCTCTGTCACACCAACACTCTGCAGAACCAAACCATCAAAATATATAACAACTACAGAGAGAGACGGAAGCTAGACGTTAAAGTCACTGTGTACAAGCGTCCCCCACTGACTGGCTGCAGAACAACTTTTAAGCCCCACCCCTTCATGTAAACGAATAGGACCTCTTCTTGACTAAAAAAATAAATAAAATACACTTCAGATAATTTTTTTAAGGTTTTGATTTTTGTTGATTCGTGTAGCTTTTATGTTGCTCCTGTACGCTCAAATGTGATTTTTTTTTTAAATCAGTTAAGTTTCAGTTAGTTATTTGAGGCTTTAGGTGTCATGTGATTACCAGGCTGTGACTGACAGCTTGTTAGAGAGCTGGTAAAGTGTGTTGCTCGGCGTTTCGCTTCAAGGGTGCAGCCTCACGTCCCGAGAGCGCAGGTGTGGGCTCCAAAAATACAACGTGGCGGCACCCAAAACAAACCCGACACTTTGGCTTCAATTTTATGCAAGGAGAGGAAGCAAAGACACTTTGTCCATCTCTATTAGTGCAAGCGATCCAAACTCTTCACAAGCTACCGGTCAAACACCCAGGTGTCCACAGCAGACGGTTTCCTCGGTTCTACTCAGCTTTCTGACCTGACCTGACAGTGTAAAGGAAAAAAAAAAAAACTCCTTCAACACATTCACATGTAGCTTTCTTTCATTAATATCATTGTGCATGGAAAGTATGTAAACCTGTATGATCCATCCCATAATTATAATTTTTACTGTAATCAATCCACTCCATCAAGCACAGCTTGAGATGTTAACAATTTGGACGTCTTAAAGTCATGTATGTCAGTCACTGATCAGTATCATGAACAGTAAGTTTGATGTGAGATTAACTCAAATTTCCTGAAAGCTTTTAGTTTGACATTAGGGGGAATAAGACATGGATAGAACCTAAAGCTACTTACTTTTGACCACAGTAATCCTATCTGAGCTGCTAAAGCCCAGCTCCAAGCCCTAATCTGTGGAAACTGAGACTTTTAACAACTCCAAACTTAATTACTGTTAAACAAAGCATTTCAGCACAATCACCTTTACTCCCAGTATAACCAGTTATTACACTTATTTACTAGTGAGTAGCCCACACAGTCTAAAAATGTAATAATACAGTTCAAGGCTAAAAAGCTTTTGTTAAAATGACAGACAAAAACAGTTCTGCAAATGGACACTTCCACAGCTTTTAAAGGAAAAAACAAACTCACTGAAAACAGCATGGATGTATGAAAACAAGTCACTAATAGATAATGATAATTAAGCAATAAATCATTAAATAAATGACAAACCAATCAATAAACTGATAAAAACAAATCAATCGATAAAACAAAGGATAAATCAAAAAAATATAATAAATAAAGGAATAATCTTCAAATAAAATCAATAAATAAAAGATAAATCTTGAAATAACATTTAAAGCAGAGGGTAAAAAACAAGGGTAAAAAAAACAAGGCCATCTGTTTTGTTGTTATAACTTGATGTGGTCAGAAGTGGTTCTGCTTCTGGTTCGTCCCATCATGTCTGTAACTATCAGCTCCCATTTGTTTATAAGAATTAGGCCTGCTAAAGTTAGCTAAGCTAGCATAGGAACTACATGTTAGTAACCGGGTGGGGGCACATTAATGTTCTGGACCCATAACACTGTGCTCGCGGTACTGAGGAGTGCAGTCCCTGAGTCCAGCCGAACCCAGGTCAAATGTAGCATACATGATAGTTGAGAAATGATGGTGGCTAAAGGACCAGAGCCCATCTTCTTCAGTGTTTGTAGCAGCTAGGTCAATCATGGTTCTGCACAGATTCTGGTTCCGACCTTTAACTGGTCTCTGTCAGTCTACATCCTACAGGAGCCTTGACAGTGGAGCCTGGAGACTCCCTGAAACCTGCTTCAGTCCAGTCCGGAACCAGTCCATCTTACCTGCTCATCAAATCTGTTAATCACGGCCTGGACCCATTCCACTGGTTTGTGGGCCGCCATGGCCGGCCGGACCGACACTCAGAGCCCCGCTGACAGGTCCAAAGTACGAAGCCGAAGCCGACACCCTTATTTTGACATGAAACGGTGCTGTGGGTGGATCAGAAAGGACGGAGCGGCCGAATCCGTTTCTCTTTCTGTAGGATTCACCATGCCACCGCCATGACAAACCACCGGAAGTCTTCATCGGTTAAATTGATGGGAGTCGATGGATCAAGGTACCTGAAATGAAAGCACGCAACTTCCCGGACAGGGCTCCACATCTCCTGCTGTCCGTAGATATCAAACATTATAAGGAAGATAAGCGAAAAACTTAAATTAATGAAAGACCATGCGCTTTTTAAGGAGACTAGAAGTAACCGATAATGTGTTCGGTGTTTCCTATATTTTGTTTCTTTATTTAATTTACAAAAAAAACATCGATTTTCTTATAAGGATAATAAAGCTAGTTAGTGGAAATATCAAATTTTAATTGTACATAAGCAAATGATGTTAGCGTTGTAACTATAGTTTCACCATCCCAACAACTTCAAAACGTCTCCTGTGTGACATTGTTTTGTTTTAGTTTGAAAGGACAGCTCGCTCTACTTCCGGCAGTAATGTAGGGGGAAAAAAATGCGGCCCCTTACAAAGCGCATGCGCACCAGCGATGGTCAAGCCTTCCAGAATATTTTCAGCGATAAAAATTATATTTGTAGTTTTATCAGCTCTTTGGTCTTTAAAAGCTCTGTGTTGTAATCAAAGACATACATTAAAATATTTTTAAAACACATGTCTGGGAAAGAACATTATTTGTTCCTACAGTAAACAGTAATGTGGCACTTCCGGTTTATAATATGACTAATGTGGGACGTGTTGGCCTCATTCACCCAGTTTTATTTAATAAATATGTGGAATGTCCGCGTTATAAACAGCAATTACAAAAGAATCACAAAGGAGGAGTACTTCTGCATATTATTTTTCAGTGTACACGTTTTTCTAAAGTTTATTAGATAAACGTTTATTCAAATTAACAACTATTGTTATATTTTGTCAAATGAAAAAATATATATTAACCTGATCTGTGTCTGCATCGGCCATAGAAAACTCACCAGTTGACCTGCAGTTATAATAGCTTGAAATATTAATATTATTATTATTTGTGTAGTATTTTTTTCAGTTCAACATTTTTTAAGCAACACAATACAAATATGACGTCACTAATAGCTTAAAGATGGCTCAAGCTTGTGTCAGATTCTGATATGTGACTCATTTAGTAATCACATCTGAGTAATTGTTGCTGCTATTCAGTCTGGATGAGGAATACAAAAGTAATTTCCAAACACTTTAAAGTCCATCAGAGAGAGAGATTGTTTGTAAGTGGAAGACAGCTCAGGACAGCTGCCGTCCAAGGAGTGGACATCTGGGGAAGTTCTCCATGAACTTCCAGGCAACACTACATCACTACACTTCAGACTTCAGCCTCACTTAGCAAGGTAAATGGTAAAGTCCCTGTTAGGGTATAATTAGAAATAAACTGCATAAACATAGTGCCAGTAGGGACCCTCTTCCCTTTAAAATAAACATGGCAGCACAACTTGGGTTTGTAAGGTTTAATTTGAATAAACCACAAGACTAATGGAGCAACGTCCTCTCAGAGACAAAAACGACTTGGACAGGGGTGTTCTCTGTTACCCACTTAGAGAAGGACACTAGAGGATGTGTCTCATCCAGGTATTCCTGGTGAAACAGGTGAAAAACCCTAAGCAGGGGCAGTGGCATCTGCTAAGTCCAAGGCAGGAGTCACAATGTCCAAAAGGTCCTTGGCAGGAGCCGAGACGTCAGCAAATATTGAATATTGGGCGTATAGTTGTAAATAAAGCTTTTTCACATTGTGAAATAAAAAAACATTCAAGTGTGTGTATATGTAGAAAAGAAATGCATGTAAATTGATATGAATTGAACCTGTTTGTTTAAATAATTTGCAAAAAATTTAATGAATTTTCCAAATGTGGTACTGCATCAAACACACCATGTGATGATCAGTTTTTGAGTCATCAAAAAATTGCTCAAAAGGAAAATCTTCAGCGGGATGTATGAGAGGAACCTGATACATCCTGTGAACTGTATTTTCATTTCTTGGTTTAAACCCTGAAATTAAACCAATAAAAATGGACCAGCTTTTCTGTTGCTGGCTTTAGTACAAGTTTTAAGTACTGGAATTATGACAGAAGCTTGTTTATGGATACAAGAAGCCTGTGGTCCAGGTGCAACTCGCTGAAGGGCTTTTAACCAAAGATTCATGGGGTGTTTGGACTTATTTGAACCAGCATGTATAATTTTGACCCTGTGTAGATTAGAAAAAAAATGTACAATAAATTTAGTCTTATTTTTAAAGTTTATTTTAGTCGTATGTTGTACAATCATTCCGCCCTGGAAAAGGAACGGTTCTGATAAATTATTCCAAGCTCAAAAGGAATCAGACATTCACGCTCATCACGAGTAGAACCCTGGTTGAACTCACTTCTTTTTAGACTTCTAAAACACTGATTATAAAATGGAAAACTCGGGTTTCTGAACGTATTCACTGAACGTTAAATATCTGCAATCTTATAAGGCACTTAAATACAACAGTACATCAGTAATGTTTTACATGTGCAGCTAACATTGACACTGATGATCACCTGGTCCAACAGGACCAGCAGCATTTACACTGAGCTCAAATCTGTAATCTGAGCTCGGCAGGTTTTCATTCTTTTGGTGAGCTGTGAACACATTTTTGGTTTGTAGAATACTGGGTCATTTTATCCGAGATCAATACTATAAATAAATCTTGTTCATGTAAAAAAAAAAAAAAAGGCACAGAAGCTCAGGTTTTCTTCCTTCTGTAGATTGGATCATGTGGAGGCACAGTTTCACACAGACAGACTGTAGAGCAGTTCTGAGGTCAGCTGTCACATGACGGGTTTGTCCTTTGGGTTCAGTCACAGTCAATGGGTCAGAAATGGGTTCTGTGGTGTTCACTCTACTGCTCCGGGCCTGGTGGCCACATACACGAACACGACAATGAGCAGAACCACTACAGCTAGTGTCGGAACCACCACTGTGGCCACCTGCTGCCGGGCCTCCTGCATGGCCTGCTTCCTCTCCTTCTTATCTTTGGATGTCTCCTTCTTAGGTTTACCTTTCAGCTGCCTCATGATGCCTCAGGAGCCTGAAACACACACACACACACATAAAAATAACTTTGTATTTCTATCCTGATTAGGACATTGTATTGACTTACATTCATTTCTGTAGCCTAACCCCGATCCTAACCATTCCCAGTACTTGTCTAACTCCGACTTAAACTTAATTCACACCTTAGCCCCAAACCTCTCAAAAATGAGGTTCCATTATATAAGAACCAGGCTTTGGTCCCCTAATGACTACCTGTCCTGATGGGTTAAATTTTTATACCAGAAAAGGTCCTAAACAAGTAACACACACACACACAGAGGTAGGACTTGTTATTTATACACAGCCAAATAAAACTGTCTCTGATGTTCTGATCCCAGTCCAGCTGAGATACAAGTTGTGATCAGGGTGGGAATCAGAGGGGTTTGAGAGAAGCCCTTCAGTTCTACAGCAGTGAGAGACACACCAGGTAAAAGAAGACAAAAATACCTACATTTGGATGTATAAAGTATAAAAGTGAAAACATTGCTAAAGAGTTTATTTGTAGCAATGTTTGAAAGTTAAGACAGCTTAAAAGTTGCACAGTCCAGGTTGGCCCGACCGAGTCCGGGCACCCAGCCCCAGACAAGAGCCACCCACGCACCGGCGAGCACACTATTCCTTACTGAGTTGCAAGTTCTGATCTGATGTGAAGGGGGATCAGAGAGACAAAACTGTGAAGGAAATAAAAGAATACCAGGCAGACAGTAATAAAGATGAGAGTCGGCATAAAACTAGTTGTGGGTTATAATCTAATTCTGATGCATTGTGATGCAGACATGAACAATTTGGAAGAGATTAAAAATTTTTTTTTTTTAATTGAAAAACTGTTGCTGTAAATTATAACGGTGGAACTCTTTTTCCTCTAAAGGCTAAAGGCTGAAAGGCTTTTCTCTTTTTATTTTTATGGCTTATTGGGGCACCCATATATATATATATATATATATATATATATATATATATATATATATATATATATATATATATATATATGTGAGTTCAAACCATAGACATCTGTTTCTACTTGTGCATTTTGAAAATAAGGTTTTCTTTCTTTATTCTTAGTCTGGCAGGTGTTATGTGGAGGAAACAGTGTTCAACAAGTAGCCCACCTCTACATTATACCCTGACATGAGTTCAGGCTGAAACCAAACCCAGACAAACAGCTTTATTTCTCTTTACTTCAGCACTCTGCTCATATTAGTGAGTTAAATTGGAATTTAAACCAAAGTTAGAAAGGTTAACATTTCACTATAATCAGACAGACCTCAGTATGACTCCTAAAGTTTAAAATGAAACCTGAGAAGTCCCTTATTTCCCGACTCCGTCTGTCAGACTGGAGGTCTAATATTAACGCCTGAAGACTGACAGCAGAGGAAGAGGTAAAGTCTTTCTTTGGAGGTCCAACTCTGAGCAGAGGGGGTAGAACCCGCCCCGTAATTCGAACCTGGCTCTGGTTCTTGTTTAAATATGCGCTAATGTGGAGATGAAGAGTCTGTTTATTGCAGAATGACTCTAACAGATGTTAGTTGGTGCTGCTGACGTTTCCACCTTCCTAACTTTCACCGATATAACCGTCCAGTTTCCTGCAGCCATTTTAGTTACAAACCTGCTGATCCGAACGGACCCGATGGCTCGGTTTTATCTGAAAAAGCTGTAGAATACTGCTGTTAAACCCAGAAAACATGAAACTTTCTTCTTCTTCTTCTTTTGCTTCTTTTTCTTCGTGTCCTTTTCTTCTTCTTCTTCTTCAGTTTAATGGCGGTGGGCGAAGCAACTGAGGAGGTGCTTCACCGCCACCTACTGGACTGGAGTGTGAGCGGAAAAAGAAAAAAACACCTGAAATTTGTTTTGCTCAAAATGACACAATTTGACCTTTTATATTTTTATTTATGCAGCTAAGATTGAAATGATTCAATGCTTCTTAAAGGAATTTCCCTTCTTGTTCACTGAAAAACAGATACTAAACGTATTAACAGATATATCTTTATTATAGAGTTCAGCTTTATTGTCTGCCAAAGAGAAAAAAATAGATTTTACAGTTCCTCTCCTTGTTAAATTAACAACAACAAAGAGAATAAAGAATAAAAACCACTATGAATTAAAGGCCCAGCATTCCTTGAAGGAATGCATATCCCCTTTGCCTTTAATGAGGTTTAGACTTAATCCTGTTATATAGAGAAATGTAGCCATTAAATTGTAGCAGTTTTTGTTAAATCTTTAAAAATAACTTTATGCACAATCGCATGCAATACTCTGAGATGTCACACTTATGTTGGGAATGACTCTCAGCCACTATCACGCCAGATTTTAGCACATTACCTGTAAAACTGACTGATTTATAGTCGTTTTTGTGTTTTCTTGAATTGGGTTGACTCCAAGTTAATTAATTGTAGAATGTTTTGCTAACATACAGACAAAGTTGATTACCAAGGTTTTGTATGATCTGTTAGTGCTCAGAATATATGACCTCTTTGCTGACTGCTACCCTACAACTTACTCTGATCTGAAGATTTGGTTGAGCTTTATGTGAAATGAAAATTTTGCTAAAGTAAATGACTGAACTAATAGGTTCTATACCAGGCAGTCTAATACAGTTTAGTTTAATTTAACATATTCGTCTAAATGGGTAAAAAAGAAACATTCCTCCTAAAAAAAAAAAAAAGTTAGAAGATGTGTTGCATTTACATCTTTTTTTTTTTTTGTCCTGTTATGGAATATCAGGCTATCAGGCATACCATACAGATAAGATGGCGGCCTACATGTGCCAGAACAGATTTACAATAAGGGTATCTCAAGATGAGAATCCTAATTGCATGATTTACTTTACTGATCCAAGACTGAATCTGAATCTAGCATCAGAGAGTAGGCAGGCCACATTGTTGTAATAATTAACTGTTTGTAAGACCTTCAATTATCAGGACTTTTTTGTGAGTTGGTGCGCAAAGGTGTGTGTGTGAGTGTGTGTTTGTGTGCGTAGGGTTGTGTGGGGGGGAAGGGTATGTGTAACTGACTGCATATATATATATATATATATATATATATACATACACACATACATACATACGCATATTTACATCTACAGGGCAGTTGTTTCATTAATTTACTTTCTTTACCTGTCGGTTCCTGTTCATGGTGGCAGGGATCTGGGGCCTCATGTAAGACTTGTGTGAAATTCCTACTGAAACCTGGCATATGCTTAAAACAAGAAAACTAACATACGCACTCAAAAAAAAAAAACGAGGTATCAAACTGTGGATACCCTGCATCCAAATACATTTCTCAATAAAGGTGGAACTGACACACACGGGACACACACTCTGACACACCTTCATTTAAAGATGCAAATGGATGCAAATATGTCCTGCATGTGTGATGGGGGTACAGAGAACAAACACTAATATCCCTTTTCCACAGGATCCACTCTGCTCTCCTCGGCTCTCCACAGCATGGGTATTAGAGACGTGATGTTCACAAATGATCCAAATCTTTGGAACAGCTCTTTTAGAGAAATGAAAAGAGCCGAGTTGCACACAGTAAAGAGCTGTTCATTTTTTCCCCTCCTATTCGTGTCTACCTCCTCAGATGCAGACACACACACACACACACACACAACTCCTTTGCTGTTTTACCAAGAAGAAGAACAGGCAAAGAGAAGAAGTGCAGCAGTTGTTGTATTTGGTGAACATGGAGGGGAGGATGGTGCATGCTTCACAAGTCACATGGTACGTTATGGCTGCATGTCACTACATACAGCTGTGTGCAGTGACAAATGGTCATATGTAATGATTTATGCCATACTACATCACAGTCACATGATACTGTCTTTTGAACGGCTCTTTGAAAGTGACAGATCTGTAAGATCTGGGTCTCTTCAAAGAGCCATAAATCACATCTCTGGCCGGTTCAGAGTCTTCCTATTGTGTAGTCCAGCCCACTTTCAGCTCGTTTCTTAGTATTTCTTACTACCTACTCAGCTGGGGCTACAAATGAGCCAAGTTGAGCTGAAGATTTGAGGTCAGCAGACTGCAGGCCATTGACTGGCCAGAGAGTGACATCAATCATGAGAGCATCTCCTTCACAAAAAATCCAAAATTTTTAAAGCCTTGCAACTGCAGCATTTGGTTTTGTTATTTACTTTTGAAAAAATATATTTAGCCATTAAAATGGCAGCACGTTGACCGACACTGTGGTACTATGAGGAGGTGCAGATGGTTCTGTGCTTGTTGACTGACAACAGATTTCAGACAGAGACCAAATGGACTCAGTTTACCGGCTCCGACTGGCAAAGGAAGGGAGGCTTTGACTCGGCCACGGCATTGCAAAGAATGGTGAGTGTTTTGTGTCTTTATTTCACTTTTATTTACCTGTTGGTGGTAAGTTTTGGGTGGCCATGCTACAATGACCCGACCAGATTGAGGCAGCAATCAGATGTATGTAGAACCGAGTAGAGCTGAGTTAGGGCAAAGCAAGCTGTCCTGAGATGGGACAATGAAAGGTAGACATAGACACTCACCGGCCATTTTATTAGGTACACCTTGCTAATACTGGTTTTGACCCTCTTTTGCCTTCAGATCTGCCTTAATTATTCATGTCTTTGATTCAACGAGTTGTTGGAAACATTCCTCAGAGATTCCAGCCCATGTAGACATGACAGCATCACACTGTTGCTACAGATTTTACAGCTGGAAGTCCACGATGCGAGTCCCCCCGTTCCACCACATCCCAAAGGGGCTTGATTGAATTGAGATCTGGTGACTGTGAAGGCCAATGGAGTTCAGAGTATTAAGACTCATCAGAACAGGCAATGTCTTTCCAATTTCTTATTGTCCATGTTTGGTGAGCCTGTGTGAACTGTGGCCTTAGTTTCCTGTTTTCAGCTGACAAGAGTGGCTCCTGGTTTGGTCTTCTGCTGCTGCAGATCATCTGCTTCAAGGTCAGACGTGTTGTGTGTTCAGAGATCATTTTCTGTGGACCTTTGTTTGTAATGAGTGGTTATTTGAGCTACTGTTGCCTTTCTGTCATCTCAAACCAGTCTGCCTGTTCTCCTCTGACATTAACAACCATGCTACATTAGAAGTCACTAAATCCCCCTTCTTTCCCATTCCAGCAATGAATTTTAGCAAGTCATCTTCACCACATGTACATGCCTAAAGGCATTGAGTTGCTGCCATTTCATTGGCTGATGAGCTATTTGTGTTAAAGTGCATTGTCAACCTAATAATTGTGAGGATCTAGAGTTTTTCCCGCCCTGTGGGTGGCACCTCTAACCGCCTTTCTTCCTCAGCTGTTGCTGATCTCGGCTGACGAGCAGTGCTGGCATTTAAGCCTCTGGCTGAGGACAGATCTTCGCTGGAGCATTACGCCTACTGATTAGAAACTCAACCTTCAGTTTTTAAACGCCCGTGGTAGGATATACTAACCCTGCTTCCTTGTGTGTTCTCTGGCCTCAGGTTTAAGCTGACTCGACCTCCTGATCTGGTGACCTACCTGGACTAATCTTGGTACCACTTGGATGAACTTACCGGATTCTGACTTCCTGGTCTTCTCGCCTGTTGGACTGCTCCTGGACACTGACTGGATCCACCTCTTCGTCACGATCCCTCCTGGAGCCTGTAAGAAACAAACAGTTACTCACAAAACAACAAACCAACAAACCTTGTACCCAAGACTCACCTTGCTCCTCCTTGCCTTTCAGATCCTCCTGATCTCATCACTGTATATAATTACACCTGTAAATAAAACTACTTACCTTTATCCTGAGTTTGTGTCTGGTTTCGGCTCTGCTCTTATGGCTAAGACCTGTGTTCATGTCAGAATGCTCCAGCCAAAACGAACAAGCCCAGAGCAGTACAGAATCTAGTCCGATCTAGTAAAAACTTGTAAACGGAAATCTCTGATAAAATACCCTGTTTGTTTTCACTACTTCCAGGTCCGAATCCTGAATGCGGGCAAAGAAAATCACTAAGGAAATGGCGGAACCCGCGGCTACCTCCGAACCCTCGAACAGCTTCTCAACTGGCCCGACACGAGACATTGTTAACCGTTTTAGTGGAACAGCAACAAACTGAGACGGCACGGATTGACCAGCTAACGATGCTAACCCGGGATATCCATCAGCAGTTAGCATCCCTGCTACCAACCTCCCCAACTGTCTCAGCTTCCACTTCCGCTGCGGGTCCAGCATCACTTCCGGTTCCGACTTCAGCTCATCTCTGAGAGGTACCCTCAAAGACTCCTGAACATTTCGCTGATGAAATAGGAAAGTGTGCAGGATTCCTTCTGCAGTGTTCACTAGTTTTTTATCGCTGTCCACACTCGATGATGCTTCCAAGATTGCCTATGTTAGGGTTTTTATGTTATCAGCCTTTGTGCTCATGTGTAAAACTGCCTACGTGAGACGCGAAGATCAGACGGCGGGCGCCACACCATCTGGCTCTCCCAAACAGCTATGTGTTATTGTTATGCTTATGTTTAAACTATGATCTGGACCAGTTTTGGCCGGCTCAGACCAACCCCTTTTATTTCTTCCTTTAATAAAAGAGAAAGCCCAAGTAAGCAGGCAGAACTTCCTGGACAGCACACCGTTAGGAGCTGTTGGGAATTTCTCCTCTTGCGAAGGCCTTCACAAAAGACAACGAGCCTCCCCGGTGTGATTCTTTCTTAGCAGGTTAAATAAATCAAAACCCTGACAGCCTACATCATCGGATTGTTAAGTGGCAAGTCTCTAAGTTGGGCCGACGCTAAATATGGCTTCAGGGCAATTAGCCAGACTCTGTTTAACCATTTTTTTTGGAAGATTTTGAACAGACTTTTGTATTCTCTCATAATATTCTCAACCGTCGTTTCTTCTTACCTCTTCGTTCCTTCCGTTTCAGATCCGAGCTCCCCGACTTGTTTAATAGTTTCACTGTAAATAAAATCACTTACCTGTTCGCCGACTCCCTGTTGTCCGTCTGTCACCGAGCTGAACCATCTTTAACGTCACTAAAACCTGACAGTTTTTCTTCGATTAGATTTCACCAAACGTTTAAGTGATCGCAGATCCACTCATTCAGGATTTTTTTCCGGCCACACTTCTTCCTCCAAGACAATGGGTCCCTACTATCCTTCCAGTTTTTAATAATGCATTGTACCTGGGCATATTGACGGACAAAAAGTTGACATTTTGAGTCCCAGGCTGATGTAATCTGTTCGAAAGCCCACCAGAGGATGAATTTCCTCCGGAAGTTGAGGAGTTTTAACACTGATTGCATTTTCATGAAAATATTTTATAGTTGTTTCATAGAATCTGTCCTCACTTTCTCTTTTCTTTCCTGGTTTGGGTTGTTGAACCTTAAAAAACGAAATTGCTTACAGGGTGTTATTAAAGAATGCAAGAAAATTATTGGGATTAAATTGAATGTCATCACAGACCTATTTCAGTCCAGAACAGTTTCCAAAGCCAAAAATTTTCTGTCGGATTCCACTCACCCCCTACATACTCAGTTCATTTTTCTCCCCTTAGGTAGGAGGTATGGCCTCCCCAGCTGTAGAACAAATAGACTGAAGAAGTCTTTTATTTTCACAGCTATTGGCTTTTTAAATAAGCTATAGATTAAATGTTACCATGGAATTATTGTAGGTTAAATCCCTTCTAGTTATGCTGTATGCTTGTTTAACTTGTGTTGCTATATTTTATTGCTGTATTTTATCCCTTTTTATTTTTTTATAAGTGTGTGTTGGTTGTCACTATTTGTTGCAAATGGACTAGTGGCAAAAAAAATTCATGTTGTATGCTTGGTAAACTTGTGTCAGTTGTATTTTATATTCCCTTTATTTTTTTATGTATGTGTGCAGGCTTTATCACTACCTGCTGCAAATGAATTGCCCATGGGGGACCAAATAAAAGTGAACTAAATTGACAGTTCTTAACCTACTTTCAGTGGTTTCTGCAATCTTTGTTTTCTCTGCTTGATGCATGCCAATGATTTGACCCTTCTCAAACAGACTGACATCTTTTCCACGACCACGGGATGTGTCTTTCGACGTGGTTGTTTAGGAAATGAGAAGCAACTCATTGCACCAGTTGGGCTTAAATAACTTGTTGCCAGCTGAAACATAATCGCCCATGCAGTAATTATCCAACAGGAGTCTTGTACCTATTTGCTTAGTTAAATCCAGGTGGTGACTTTTTTTTTGGCCCGGCAGTGTATAATTCTGTTGGAGTACTGTTGCACAGTTCTTCCATTTTTTTATTTTTTTTGCAATCTAACTGCAACTTCTTAGTGGAACACAGCAGGAATATGGATCACAAGTGAATTCAAGTTTCAGATACTTAGTTTTCATTTTTTTCTTGTGCTGAAAATTTATGTTAGTAAATTTAGAAACCTCTGGTCAGAAGGGAAGATTTTTACTTAAGAATAAAAAGAGTTTCTGGTTAAATTTCATATTCAAAATGCCAACATTTAATCAACTAAATGAGGGAAACTGACTGCCTTAAGGTGATGGGGGAGTATTTTCTTGCATGTTATCTGATAATCTGATTGTCAGATGGGGCCTTGTGTACAAAGACTTGCATGAATTTTCTACTGAAACATAGCATGCTCTTAAGCAGAGTATGCACAAAATATTTTAGATAAATTGTGTGTACACGTGAATTCAAGCACTTTTCCTTTGTACATCCTGGCCAAAATGGAACTGATCACAAATAAGACCCCTCCCAGACATTTGAATATCACAAAGGATGCAAATATGCCCTGCATGAGTGATTCTTGTCTCTGAATTATGAAAAACTAGATCTACATATGGGAAAAAGAGGAATTTTCATGGAATGTGAGTTGAAGACGCTCCTAAATAAGGTAGTAGGGGATAAAAATGTTGTGTTTGGCACACTGTCCTCTGGTATTAGCACAGAGCACAAGAGAAGTGATGGTGTGTGCAAAGCTGCTGTGGTCAAAGCTGCATACACCTGCAGAGGTTATGAAGAGACTAAATGATCAGACATTAGGGTGGAAGTGAAGCAGAGGATGGCTGACATGGATTACACACTATTACTGTAAATGACTGGCCAGGGCTCTCCAGGGCTTCCTTTCCATGCCCTCACCTGTCTTGCTGAGGATCAATCAAGGTGGAAGTTGCCACTGAATGATGTTTGTACAACCCCACAGCAATAGGCTAAGGGACTGGTGATAATGATTGTAATTACTATTTTTTGGATAATGTTTTTGAAGAAAAACAGAAGTGAAGAGGCTAAGGAGCAGGGCTTGACCAGTAATCGGCATACTGGGGATTTGCTTGCATTGACTTTTGAGTCAATGTGACTTTTTTTATTTTTTAACCAATTAGTGTGTCAGGATTTGGGTATTTTATGTTATTTTTGATCTACTGTGTTTGATTTTCATGTTTTTTGTTTGTTTGTTTTCTTTTCTTGTCATCCTTGTGTTTAGATTAGTTCCCTGTGTTTCTTTCGATTAATGTGTTCTTGTATAATTCTGCTCCCTGTGTCCTCTGTGTTCCTTGTGGTAGTTTATCGTTGGTTTTATGCCACAGTCAGGTCTCCTTGAGTTCCTCTGTGTTTAGTTTTCTTGCTTTTTTGCTGCCATGTCAGCTTTTTGGGGTTTTTTTGTTAATAAAACAGTTTTGATTATTGAGAAGATGAGTCTAATCTCTGGGTTCATTTCATTGAAACCTGTCACAATAAATAATAAGCAGTGGCACATTCCATCATTTTCTGACATTAGGCTGGGCCCCTTTTCTCCCCTCCCAGTCCTGTCTCCTCCAGGCTTTCACTTATCACATCAGCACAGGTAGCAGAGAACACAAAATGGAGAAACGAAAAAGAAAAGGTGGCATTGAAAATCTGCACAAAGCAAAGAAAAATCTGCAGACAGATGCTGCTAAAAGTGGTAAAGTTACTGAAATGTTTGGTGCAGCCTTGTCTTCTGTAGCATTAGACATTAATATCCACCAACAACAAGAAGTACAGGAAGAAAAAAGACAGAGATGAGGGCAGTCAGTGTAGATGACATTTCAGTAATGAGTGTGTGACATTATTGGCATCCATGTTTCTTTCAGAACCATTACAGAGTCAAATTTATTTTAGAAAACTTCAGTTTCATTTGAAGTTAAGTAGGGCTGTGTAATTTGGATGCTACATTATTGCACTAAAATGAATGTTGACTTTCCTTCAACAATTTGAAGTCGCATTCTTTTTGCCTCTAACAATAAATTATCAGGTTGGGTGGAGATTGCAGTGAACCCAATGCACAGACTAATCTTGTAGTTCCAAGAATAAAAAATTATTTAAAATAAAGGCAGCATAAACAAAACTAAATTCAAAACTGTAGCAAACAACAACAGAGCAGTAAATGGAGAAAATGACCAGGTTTTAAAAGCAGAGGGTAATTAGGGGAAGTGGGCACAGGTGAGTGATTACTAACTAGGAGCAGGTGGAGATGGGCGTGGCAGGTAAACAAGTGATGACTGAGAACAAGTGAATGATGACAGGATACAAAGACACAAGGAGCAAAAACAAAAGAAGACGACAACCAACTGAAAAAATATGAGAAACAATACACTCAAACTGAAACATGAACCAAAAACATGAAAACATAACCCCAAATCCTGACAAATTCCTTCCTTCTTATTTGAACAAAACGCAAAAAAAAGAGAGGAAATAACTGCAAATATCTGTTAGGAAGGACATTTATCACACGTTGAAATTTTAAGTAAAGTATTGTTAGATTTTAGAAAATGATCAAAAATGTTCCTAAGAGATTCATACAAATCATCACAACATTTAAACACAAAAATACTTTGTGTCCAGCTCTTTGCCTAAACCAAATCCTGCTTGCACTTTGACTTCTGGTTGCCCTCTCTACAGCCTAGACCTGGGACAGAATGAGCTCTTCTCACTGAAAACCTTGGCAAAGCTCTCTAATATCTTTGCTGGTGGCTGCAGAGTCTCTGGTGTTCAGTAATCAAGAACAGTTTTAGGAAGCATGCTAGTGTAGTAGCCTGAGTGAGAGGGGTGGTCTTTAAACTGGTGGAACCATAATTGTTCACAATATTAGATCTAAGGTCAGTTTATACTGGGAAATAGAAACCAACAACACCACCTGGAGTTCTAATAGACAAAAAGTCACGGGTTCATTCTACTGCAAATAAAACAAGAGGAGAGGAGATTCGAAATGTTCACAAAAATTTATTTACGTGCCAACCCTTTCAATAATAAAAATATTTATTTTTTAAAAACCCACTGTTGCAAATTAGCAAGATAAAAACAGTTCAAATCCAATATTACAAAAGGGCAAAGATAAAACAATTGTTCACCACAATAAAAGCAAGCAGACAGTGATAATTTCAAGGAGAACCGAGGCTTACCAGTGAGAGGGGGGGACTGAAGAAAGGAAGGGACCACCCTAAACACTGCAAACAAAAACACACACACAAAAAAAAAAAAAAAAAAGTGTTCCAACAAAATACACACAACACCACCACCACCAAGGACCACCACCGCCACACGGAGCCTCAGTTCCTACAGAAACAAACAAACTGCTTGAATATACCAGTGGTGTCACAATAAAAACAGCAATAAAAATACAGTAATTCAGTCGATTCAACTAAAATGGTGCAGTCAGACCCTCAGCCCAGAGGGTAAAGTCCAGGTTAGCCCTAAATTAATCTTCAGGTGGGCAAAACAGCAGCGAGTCACAGCCGAGTAAAAAGCCGACAGAAGCGCTCAGGTAAATGGTAAATGGCTTGCACTTATATAGCGCTTTATCTAGTCCAAGGACCCTAAAGCACTTCACACTACAATCATTCACCCATTCATCCACACATTCACACTGATGGTGGTAAGCTACATTGTAGCCACAGCTGCCCTGGGGTGGACTGACAGAAGTGAGGCTGCCATCACACCGGCGCCACCGAGCCCTCTGACCACCACCGGTAGGCAAGACGGGTGAAGTGTCTTGCCCAAGGACACAACGGCTGAGACAGCCAGAACAGGGGCTCAAACCAGCAACCCTCCGAGTACAGGTAGCTGAAATGAAACCGATTATTAATTCCAATTAATAACAGCTGGATTTTACAATGCATTATTGTCTACCTTTTAACTGTTAGATTTATGGCACTGCCGTCTGAGCTGGTTGACAAATAGATCAAGCCGTTCGGCTGTAACAAAATACTATATAAGCGTTTGTTTATATGGAGCGGTTGATAGCCCATACCTTTTAGCCATTCAAAGTACAAAGGACGGAGCGGTCCTGATAACCCTCACATGCAGCAGAGGACGGGCTAAACAGAGGATGTCAAATCACAGTTTACCTTAGTGACTACTATTAAAACGGATTTAAACAATAAAAACAGCAAGCTTACCAGAGGACAGTTAATAGCCACAACACCAGGAACAAGCAAACGTCATGACGCAAGACGTCTCCTTAAAGGTGGAGGATTGCTTTTATACAGACACACAAATTGGCCGTCTTAAAGTGGCAGCATACCATTTATGCAGCTACACTAGATTTGAGGATAAGCTCTTTGTGGTAAGGCTCCCGAGCCATCAGTGCTGCACTCCTTGGATAGTTTTTGCTTAGTGTCTCAAAAAGAAAAAAACTAGCATATGTTTCTGACCCTCTTTTCACTCTTGGGTATGAAAGTGATTTCTTCCTCCTGCCATCAATTGAACAGTCAAGCTTCTTTTTGGGGGGATTTTGCTGAGGAGAAGTTGATCAAAGCTACTGGAGCAGCAGGAATCTGAAAATAATAACACAAAGAATAACATTAAATCCGCATTTCTGTGGTCTGTAATGTATCTATATTCAGTAGAAATCTGACATGTATCATGGCTAGTAAAACAACAAACAAAAAAAACAGGTAAGGCTATCATCACAGGATTGAGATGCCAAACAATGTTTTTGTGGGTCTTAGGTGTGTAAGGGACCGGGCCAGTCAAGTATGAGAACACAAAAACAAATTCCCAAAAATAACACAAAATTCAAACTTTTTTTTTTTGTTGTTTTAAACAGGGCCCTTAAAAGAGGTCAAATAAAGTAAACTAAACTCAAGCAAAGATAACAGAACTTCACAGCTTCTCCAACAAAAATAACTGACCTGCCATACAACAAACAAAGGAAACTTAAATACCTGGCTGATCAGACTAGACTAATAAACTTAAGGGGGAAAAAAAGCAAACATCTAATCATAATTTTAACAAAACACATAATTGTCGTGAACTGGGGTGAAGGAGGCGAACCCTGAGCGCAGACTCATATTGAAAAATAAACTAATTTATTTAGAAAATAAAAGTCAAACCAAAACAAAGGCTGACGTGGCAGCAAAATCTAAACTAAATACAAAAAACATTAACTAACTAAACAAAACATGAACGGACCTGAGACAAGAGAAGAACCAAACAAAGCATGGGAGACGACGAGGCACGAGCAACTGGAAGGACGGCACAATGAATCAGCAGAGAGGTAGAGAAAGTGACCGGGTTTTAAAGGCAGGATATCGATGGGAAGTGAACACAGGTGAGTGATTACAATTGTAGGCAGGTGGAGATGGGCATGGAAGGAAAACCAGAGACTGACTGAGGAGGAGTGAATCTAGCAGGAAACAGACACAAGGAACAAGAACTGAACTAAGACAAGGACAAACAGGAATCAAATAATCAAAAACAGAAAACACAATAAAACCAAGCCTAAAGGAGACCAGAACACAAAAATCAAACACAGGGGAACAAACAAAACCAAATCCTAACAATAATTAGCTAAAACTTAATTCAAATAAAGAATAACTAAGCAGAAAGCTAACAAAATAAATCACAACAGCAAACACACTTATATAAGAATAAAAAAAAAACCTCCTAATCCCCCCCTACCCATGGTGAACTCCACATGGTTTCTCCCAATCATCTTATTAGTGGGTCAGCCAAACATCCTGAATCCAGACACAATCAAAATAAGAAAGCAAAAACACATGTTAAGTCTGACAACATGAAACATACAAAAGTTAACTTAAATGTGCGTGCTACAACTAAGAACTAATGTGTTTCACTATTGTCAAACAAAAAAAATAAAAATAAACAAAAACCTATATATTTATATATATACTGTAGTGAGTATGAGATCTGTGAACTTAAATCAAAGAGTGTTGCTGTGTGTGATTACCACCTGTGTGGCTGCAGGTGTGGCCATCACAGGTGTCTTAGCACCTTTTTGCCCAACAGGGAAATTATGACTTGCCAGAATGTCACAAGATACAGAAATCTAAGCAGAATATAAATAATTTAATAATCCTAGAGGAGATTTGAGGTATGATGGAATATGAAAAAAAATCCCCCTAAAAAAGATACATACTTATCTACAGTATGTCTACTGCATATTGTGAACTGAATAAAAAACAGAGCAAACACATAAGCAAAGAGGCACAATATAAAAGTGAATTTATAAACATCTTAATGTAGCCTATTGTTACACATTGTCCAAAAAACCCACCACATTCTCTGTTCCAGATTTATTGTGATCATGTCACCCTACCTTTTTTACATGTGATGGCATCAGCCTCTTGCAAGAAGCTGTATCTCGCATCTTTACCACAGCTTCAACTGAAAAAAGTACTGCCCCTACATGAGAACACGATTCTGACAGTCTGTGAATAGAATACATCGACATTCTTTAAACTTCAAATGCAATGTACCACAGGCAGCATTCAGTCTATATCAGTACATTTTGATGTACAATATAGCCTACTTACACTGATATGGAGTAGTACTTTACATTAATTGGCATGCTTATCCCTTAAAGCTCGCTGGTTTTGAAGTATACGGGCAGTATGCTAGACGTACGTGTGTGATGTTGTACTGAACATCTTAGCTAACATAAATTACCTGCCATCAATTGCAATGAGCTGCAATGACTTCTCTATCCTCCTTTGTAATAATCCGGGTCTTCAGAGGTGTTTCTCTTGATCTTTGCGAGTGGTTTACCTTGAAACATAAACAACTGTCAGGCTACATCGTTGTTAATGAGTGCTGCCAGTTGGTTGACATTATAGCCACAACTACTAACATCTGAACTTATAAAACAATATACGAAATAAGATTCATCCTGGTGAAGACCAAACAATAATTATTGTGGAGCTGTTTGGTACCGAAGTTCTGGACCCACCCGCTGAAAAAAAAGTTATACACCTTGTGATAATCATGCCTGTGTTTGCCATGCCATGCCTCATTCCAGTGATAATCATGTTCATTCTCGTCACCTGTGTCCTCTGCTGATTACCTCTCCTACACCTGGGCTGTGCCCTATATATTCTCCTTCTTTGCTCTCCTCCAGTGCCAGATTATGAAAGCCTCAAAGCCAGTAATTTTCCAG